>NW_022991103.1:0-103465 GCF_902827175.1 Gymnodraco acuticeps
GTGTGTGTGGTGTGTGTGGCCTAGCATTACTATACTTGTGGGGACATAAATCTGTTTACACAGTCACGTGTGGGGACTCGCCTCCCTTATGGGGACAAAATGGAGGTCCCCATGAGGGGAATCATTAATTTTAGGGTGAAGACTTGGATTAGGGTAAGGGTAAGGGTAAGGGTTAGGGTTAGGCATGTGTTGGTTATGGTTAAGGTTAGGATAAGTCTCCAGGAAATGCATGTAAGTCAATGTAATGTCCCCTGAAGTGATGTATACATGGTATGTGTGTGTGTGTGTGTGTGTGTGTGTGTCATTAGGCTTCCCTTTGTGTTTCTGTTTAATCGCTTGCGGCTCCTCCCCTGCATTTACCCAGCATTGTGCCTGACTCTGGCTCATGCTTGTGATTGCCTCTTTGAAGGAACACCAGTAATTCACAATCAGCTACATGCTTGTTATTCCTCGCTGTTATTCGGTGTTATAATGTGGTGCAGGATGACATATTTTTGTAGTCTGACCCTGAAGTCAGCTGCGCAATGGCTCCCTTGTCAAAAAGCCAATGGGATTTTCCTCATATTAAAGGTGGGGTAGGTAATTTTGGAGAAACCAGCTCGAGTGCGCTAGAATTTGAAAATACACAGCCGGAGAAAATCTGCCACTTCCTTCCAGAGCCCCTCCTCCAACACACACGAACGCGCACATGACCAATGAGGGCACGAGATAAGTTTGTGCACAGATGGAAGACTGACAGGCAGGTAGGCCGTCCAGTTATTTTAGCCGGGCCGGCTCACATGATTGGTCGTGCTTTTTACAGCACCACGGCTTCCACAGATGACGTTTTTTTATGGATTTTTTGTCAAAGCACTTTAGATATTCATTACTATCGGGATGTTAAGAGCATTCCATGGAATATAACAAAAAGTATATCTCGAGCCGGTTTCTCAAACTTACCTACCCCACCTTTAATACCAATTTTATAACTTTTAAAGCATAAATGCAATCTACAGAAGTTAAAAGCTAATGTTGGGCTATAAAGGAACTACATCACGGTCACATGACTTCACGTCACCACCGCTAAGCTAAAGGCGGCTAATGTTGGGCTATAAAGGAACTACATCACGGTCACATGACTTCACGTCACCACCGCTAAGCTAAAGGCGGCTAATGTTGGGCTATAAAGGAACTACAGCACGGTCACATAACTTCACGTCACCACCGCTAAGCTAAAGGTGGCTAATGTTGGGCTATAAAGGAACTACAGTACGGTCACATGACTTCACGTCACCACCGCTAAGCTAAAGGCGGCTAATGTTGGGCTATAAAGGAACTACAGCACGGTCACATGACTTCACGTCACCACCGCCTAAGCTAAAGGTGGCTAATGTTGGGCTATAAAGGAACTACAGTACGGTCACATGACTTCACGTCACCACCGCTAAGCTAAAGGCGGCTAATGTTGGGCTATAAAGGAACTACAGCACGGTCACATGACTTCACGTCACCACCGCTAAGCTAAAGGTGGCTAATGTTGGGCTATAAAGGAACTACAGTACGGTCCACATGACTTCACGTCACCACCGCTAAGCTAAAGGCCGCTAATGTTGGGCTATAAAGGAACTACAGTACGGTCACATGACTTCACGTCACCACCGCTAAGCTAAAGGTGGCTAATGTTGGGCTATAAAGGAACTACAGCACGGTCACATGACTTCACGTCACCACCGCTAAGCTAAAGGCCGCTAATGTTGGGCTATAAAGGAACTACAGTACGGTCACATGACTTCACGTCACCACCGCTAAGCTAAAGGTGGCTAATGTTGGGCTATAAAGGAACTACAGTACGGTCACATGACTTCACGTCACCACCGCTAAGCTAAAGGCAGCTAATGTTGAGGGTGATGACGTTTAGTCGTCTCATTTAGACACTTGTTAGCAACAGGCGTTTTTAAATTCACCAGGGGGTATTTACTGACGTATTTAATGTCATACAAACAAACGTAGAAGTTTCAGCTTGTGAAAATTCATTGACTTTGTGAGCTTTTTTCCCGCAACAAATCAACTATTGTACCGCCATCCTGGTGTTTTATTAGTCTTTTCAGATACTTGTTTGTTGTACATTGGGAAGATCTGTTATCTTCTGTTTTCCCTTTTCTTGTCTGAACCAAGCCTTTTAAACAAAGGATGTTTCTGTGACGATCATCCGTCGCCTGCATTTTGGTCCACCCTGCTTTTCCTAACACTTTTTTAAATCTCTTGACCTCTCATCAAGAGGAAAGCTGGCATTTATAGAAAAAGGGGGACAGGCTACGAGTAAATAATCCATCCTTCCTCTGACCTATTTTAGCGTGGAGATGAAAATGCAGATCGATAGCGGGAGGGATCTCAGCTTGTCAGGATGAAAGGTCAAATAAAGAAAAGCTGTCGCAGCGAGACGTGATGCGAGGCTCGATTTTTTTTGTATTCATCTATTCAATATCATACATGAACATTATACCTTCTACAAACAACAAAGTCCAGGGGCAGACATACAAAGCAACAAAACATTACATACAGTAAAGAAAGAAAGAAAAATATATGTTGATACTTCAGATTAAATATTTTTCCAGGGTTTAAATGCACAAAATATTGTTTGCTGTTTACTCCAAACTAGACAATACTTTTACCAAGCCTTTTAGATGGTGAATGATTATTCCTAATGATATGAAGCCCTAAAAACATGTCCTAAGTTGTCTACCTGTGCCAGACTTGTTCCCTCTTCAACCATCCTCTTGAAAATGTTGTTGTTTTGATATTTGCGCATATCCAAAAAGCTGTTGATATCAGTATTTTGTGGTGTCTTCAAGTAGGTGGGTTCCTTCTTCCGACCTGACAATGCAAATAGCTGGCCATGCTCACAAATCCTAATTGAGACGCATATTCAAAAAGTGTAGTATACACAAACAAATAATGCTCTTAAACACGAGTACAACGAGCTAATCTTACTTCAATGCTACATTCAGAATAAGAATGTATTCCGTATTGAAATTCAGATTGACTGTAGATCAGTCAGAGGGCTTTGGGTTGGATCCAAGCCCTTGCAGTCAACAAGTCAACAAGTCAATGTTTCCTTCAGCACGATAGCCATACTCGCCAACCTTGAGACCTCAGAAATCGGGAGCATTTCCAAAACCACCGCGGGGGGGGGGTGATGGTGCTAGTGGATCGCCGGAGCTGTATTAGATTAACATTAACATGCTTATTGTAGGTGTAAGTGCACTGCCTTGCGACCTGTAGCACCATCCTTGATGGAGCATATGTGTGGGCTGGACCTGTATTTTACAGGACAGGAGTGAGCAGAGGGTAGAGTTGTCGATTCTTGTTCAGTTTTCTGTGACTATCTGCCTCACCCTCTCAGACTTTCAGTTGCGCGCGCTACTAAAGAGACGCGCTACCATGAAAACCAAACAATGGTGTAGCTGTATAAAGTCAGAGTGGAAACAGTCCTGAGTAAATCTGATTTTGTCAGAAATCGGGAGAAATATGACCCCGGGAGGAAACCGGGAGAGGGCAATGAAATCGGGAGTCTCCCGCGGAAATCGGGAGGGTTGGCAAGTATGACGATAGCTAACCCCCAGTTGTCCCCGATGGCATGGCCCAGGGTGTGTAAGTGTGTGTGAATGCAAGATGCATGACAGCCTCCAGCTCTGTATGAATGTGTGAATGATGACTTGTATTATGTGCAGCGCTTTGAGGAGTCGTAAAGACTGAATAAAGCACTTAATAAAAACAGTCTATTCACCAGATGTCTTGGGACAACATTGCATCTGAGTAACTGTTTCCGATTACCATTGAATCTCAGTTGTCTCCTTAATGAGGAGAAATACAGCAGAAAATCCTGAGAATAACATGTAAGAGCTGTTGCTCTTACATGTTATTCTCAGGATTTTCTGCTGCTTTCATGTCACATAGTTAAGGAAGCCATAAACTTCACAAGTGTCATCCCAAGTTGAAAAGATAACCCTGAATATGCTCAGTATCTTCCTCTGAAAGGGCAGTCGGCGCACCATCACAGGAGGAGATTCTGCCCTTTCCTCGGATGACAATGAAAGTTCCACCTGATTTCTACACAATAGAAATGTCAGTGTGTGTTTCCGTTACAACTGCTTCATGCTACCTCTTGTTTAAAAAAACCCTCTCCTGCTTCTCCAGGGCCCCCGTTATCATTTTAACTCTCAAAAACTAGCTGTTTCTGTCACTCCTCATCTCTCATTCGTCCCAAAAAACCTCCCCCTCGCTCTCCAAATGGTTTAACTCTGCTGAATATTTCATACCTCTGAGTGTTAACTGCCGGGCCGACACACACTGCCCGGCCTCGATGATTGTGACGCCCAAGAGGCAAGCATGAGTTTACATCGCGGTGACATCAAGACCGCTGAAAACATTTTGGGATGGGGTCCAGGAACAGAGACAGCCGGCGGCGTGTGAAGAACCCGGCTCTTAAAATATAACCACTCTCCTGCCTGCCTTAACCTGGATTTAAAAATACATGCCAGCCCCGAAGAAATCATCAATCTCTTTCTAACAAACAGGGACGGACAGCTTTAGGTCGGCCATACTTCATGACCTGTGTTTTAATTTGAATTTTAACTGTAACTTTATTAATCTTTAATGTTGTGTGAATCCTGTTTTTCATTCTTACCCTGTTGCTGTTTAAACTACTGAATTTCCCCACTGGGATTAATAATCTTATTTATACTTTGTTTGAAGCACTGTTTTTGAGTTAGATGTGTTATTGTACAGCAGAAAGATTGATATCATACTGTGTGCATTTTTACCTCATAGTGATTGTTGACATTTTGAATAATTGTGCCGAATATACACGCCTACAAGCTGATGAAACTCAAAAACTGCAGTGACTTTTTTGGGGGACTTGCAAGAGACAGAACAGAGAAAATACTTCCCAGAATGCAACACGACGGTCTCTCCAGTTAGCTCATGTCTTAAAAGCTTTACCCCCAGTGTTCAACCGAGTCTCCCACAAGCATGATATAAAACTGTTGTCGTAGGAGTTATGGTCATATTTCAAATTCATAAAACGTGTTAAATATCCCTTAAATGGACATAACAAATCACTAGAAATCATATCAATTACGATGCGTAATTTGTTTAAGATAGAACGACATTACCCAGACCCTATTTCTTTGTATGCTCCAAACCCTAACGCATGTTTTTAGCACTATCTTATTTATCTTAATGGTGTTCATATTTATGCTTTTATCACTTATTATTCCTTTAATGTATATATGTGCATGTTTTTACCTTATGATTATAATCAAAGCCACATGAGGAGCGATCCTTTATTTATTTATTTTAATTAATTTTAATACCTGGAGGCCAGAAAACCACCCCCAGAGAGAAACTCTTCACCGACCTGCCACCTTTTTAAATAAACAGAGCAAACTAAACCCCTGTCCTTTGGAATCTTTTAAACTTACTCAACCTTGATTTTAGTGGGTTTTGTTTTCCAGTGACATCTTGTTCATTTTATATGATTTTACTAACCCGGTGTGCTATTAGTTTAATGTTAACACTCCTTTTACTTTTAAACTTATTTATAATCCATTTATTTACTCTGATCATTGGGGAGATTGTTTTAATTATACTTATTGTTATTATTTCACTTTTAAATGTATTTAATGCATGGTTTTAACTAACAGAACTAGAATCACTTTTAAATTAAGCATTTTAGATCCCCTTCTCATTTAAGGTCTTTTACTGATTCCATTGGGACGAGCTCCACACACACACACACACACACACACACACACACACACACACACACACACACACACACACACACACACACACACACACACACACACACACACACACACACACACACACACAAACACACACACACACACACACACACACACACACACACACACACACACACACACACACACACACACACACACACACACACACACCATGTATACATCACTTCAGGGGACATTACATTGACTTACATGCATTTCCTGGACTTATCCTAACCTTAACCATAACCAACACATGCCTAACCCTAACCCTTACCCTTACCCTTACCCTAACCCTAATCTTAAACCTAACCAAGTATTCACCCTAAAATGAATGACTCCCCTCATGGGGACCTCCAATTTGTCCCCATAAGGGAGGCGAGTCCCCACACGTGACTGTGTAAACAGATTTAGGTCCCTACAAGTATAGTAATGCTAGGCCACACACACACACATGCCCCCCTCCAGAGACCCTGGGTTGGGGAGATCTGCTTTTTAACATACTCTGCCGTCGTTCCGTGGTCCAGCCCCGTCCTGCACTTTTTAACCAGTCTTTTAAAACGGTCTTGTCCTCATGGAGCTTTTATAATGCTTTTTAAAGGGTTTTTATAAGGTTTTAATAGGGCTATGTTTATGGAGTTTTTTTAATGTTTTTTTAAACGCCTATTTTACCGAGAGCCAGTGCACCACGACCTCCGGAGCCCTATGCTCTTCCACAACCTAACCAATCCAATGTTTTCTGTTCTGCTTAACTGAGGAGAATACATTTTTAAAAAGTTTTTTCTGTAAGCCTCTCAATCAATACCTCCACTTTGAACAATTACCCACAAATATTTAGTAGTAGTAGTAGCTCGGTTTGGGCTGTCGGTACACTACTCTCATCCTGTTTGGTGCCGTAAACCAATCAAACTAACAATAAGTTCAAGGCGATATAACAAAAGGCAGCACATTTTCAGCATTTTGCGATCTATATATAATGGAATCTAATGTTCTGTAGCTCCAAGATTTTTCCACAATAATCCTGTTCGATTGCACTTCTTTGAAGATGCTCATAAACAGTGTTGGGGGTTAACGCGTTAATGAAATCAGACTACATTTGTCTGTAATGCCTTAGTGTTGATAACAGCAGTAATTAAACTTACTAAGGACGGAATTATTTTGTTACTTCAAGGTCTTCAACTAGGGCTGAACGATTTGGGGAAATAATCTAATTGCGATTTTTCTGACAGATATTGCGATTCGATTTGCGATATTTGTTTTTAAGCAACCCAACGGAAGTTTATTGTAAAATGCGGCCATATCTCCGGCTAGGAAGTTCGTATCAACGTGCTCCCGTCTCTAGCACCCCCGCAGCCCGAGCTACGAGCGAAATAACTAAACTTACATGAAACTTCCGTTGGGTTGCTTTAAAGTCAAGCTTCAGTTTAAGATTCACCCTGTCATAGATGTAAACATGTGATGGAGCATTACTAACCGGACTCAGATGGTTTGTTTCACCAAAGCATCTAGGAAAGCTCCATTGGAAGCCATTTGGGAAAGTGTTTCAAAAATATCTTCAACTATCTGCATAACGGGAGGAGATAGAAAAGTAAATCAAACGTCTCTTTATGTTTTGATGAGGAGACATGTCAGAGTCTCATAGCAGAGATAAACAGGTTTGTGGAAGCATACAGGGGGGAGGAAATGTTACTCGTTGTGACGGTGGAATTGCCATCTTCCCAAAAACATATTGAGCGAGATACAGGTGACGGACGGGCGGCCGCATTCAGACTTGATCAAGCTACCTGGACCAGCGTCATAATGGAAACTGAGCTAAAGAAAACACGGCTGATGTTCAAACAAAAAGCAGAACACAAAGGTCTGTGTTCAGTGTTGTCCTCAATAGATTAAGGATGTGGTCTGATCTGATGAGGTTGAACTTATATTGTTATTTGTCAGTTGAATTATGGTGCATCTTGTAATGTAACAAGGAGTTTGAGTCACTACCCCAACACTGGTCATAAATACTGAGGATAGGAAGTAAGATATAATTCATGATAACATTTTACATTTTGCACGTTTCCAATACAGATCAGGATGTTGCAAAGCTCTAACAAGGGTCTCTCTGTCCATCCTCCTCTGTCCGTCCACTCTGTCCCTGGACGATGCTAAACCCATGTAGCCTGAAAGAACAGTTTTGTGTTTTACGGGCGGAGGATTTAGAGCAGAAGGACGGGAGGCACAGGGGTCCACGGCAAACACAAGCTGTCCATTAAGACGCCTGCCTTAAGCACACGCTACGCTGCACCTGGCCGGCATGACAGGAGTCCTGGGGGAGGAGGAGGGAGGAAGGGAGGAAGGGAGGAAGGGAAAAGAATGAAAGGGGTTCAAAAGTGGAGGAAGGAGAACGGGCGAGATGAGGGAATCAAAGACCAGAGGTGGGAAGTAGTGGAATACAAATACTTCGTTACTGTACTTAAGTCAATTTTTCTGGCATCAGTACTTTACTCCACTACTTATCTTTCTGACCACTTTTTACTTTCTACTTCTTACATTTCTAATCCAAATACCTGTACTTTCTACTTCTCACATGTTGAACACTAATACCTGAACTTTCTACTTCTCACATGTTGAACACAAATACCTGTACTTTCTACTTCTTACATGTTGAACCCAAATACCTGTACTTTCTACTTCTTACATGTTGAACACAAATACCTGTACTTTCTACTTCTTACATGTTGAACACAAATACCTGTACTTTCTACTTCTTACATGTTGAACCCAAATACCTGTACTTTCTACTTCTTACATGTGGAACACAAATACCTGTACTTTCTACTTCTTACATTTTGAACCCAAATACCTGTACTTTCTACTTCTCACATGTTGAACACTAATACCTGTACTTTCTACTTCTTACATGTTGAACACAAATACCTGTACTTTCTACTTCTTACTTCTTACATGTTGAACCCAAATACCTGTACTTTCTACTTCTTACATGTTGAACCCAAATACCTGTACTTTCTACTTCTCACATTTTGAACACTAATACCTGTACTTTCTACTTCTTACATGTTGAACACAAATACCTGTACTTTCTACTTCTCACATTTTGAACACTAATACCTGTACTTTCTACTTCTTACATGTTGAACCCAAATACCTGTACTTTCTACTTCTTACATGTTGAACCCAAATACCTGTACTTTCTACTTCTTACATGTTGAACACAAATACCTGTACTTTCTACTTCTTACATTTTGAACCCAAATACCTGTACTTTCTACTTCTCACATGTTGAACACTAATACCTGTACTTTCTACTTCTTACATGTTGAACCCAAATACCTGTACTTTCTACTTCTTACATGTTGAACACAAATACCTGTACTTTCTACTTCTTACATTTTGAACCCAAATACCTGTACTTTCTACTTCTCACATGTTGAACACTAATACCTGTACTTTCTACTTCTTACATGTTGAACACAAATACCTGTACTTTCTACTTCTTACATGTTGAACCCAAATACCTGTACTTTCTACTTCTTACACGTTGAACCCAAATACCTGTACTTTCTACTTCTCACATTTTGAACACTAATACCTGTACTTTCTACTTCTTACATGTTGAACCCAAATACCTGTACTTTCTACTTCTTACATGTTGAACACAAATACCTGTACTTTCTACTTCTTACATTTTGAACCCAAATACCTGTACTTTCTACTTCTCACATGTTGAACACAAATACCTGTACTTTCTACTTCTTACATGTTGAACACAAATACCTGTACTTTCTACTTCTTACATGTTGAACACAAATACCTGTACTTTCTACTTCTTACATGTTGAACACAAATACCTGTACTTTCTACTTCTTACATTTTGAACCCAAATACCTGTACTTTCTACTTCTTACATGTTGAACACAAAAACCTGTACTTTCTACTTCTTACATGTTGAACACAAATACCTGTACTTTCTACTTCTTACATTTCTAACCCAAATACCTGTACTTTCTACTTCTCACATGTTGAACACTAATACCTGTACTTTCTACTTCTTACATTTTGAACCCAAATACCTGTACTTTCTACTTCTTACATGTTGAACACAAATACCTGTACTTTCTACTTCTTACATGTTGAACCCAAATACCTGTACTTTCTACTTCTTACATTTTGAACCCAAATACCTGTACTTTCTACTTCTCACATGTTGAACACTAATACCTGTACTTTCTACTTCTTACATGTTGAACACAAATACCTGTACTTTCTACTTCTTACATGTTGAACACAAATACCTGTACTTTCTACTTCTTACATGTTGAACACAAATACCTGTACTTTCTACTTCTTACATGTTGAACCCAAATACCTGTACTGTCTACTTCTTACATGTTGAACACAAATACCTGTACTTTCTACTTCTTACATGTTGAACACAAATACCTGTACTTTCTACTTCTTACATGTTGAACACAAATACCTGTACTTTCTACTTCTTACATGTTGAACACAAATACCTGTACTTTCTACTTCTTACATGTTGAACTCAAATACCTGTACTTTCTACTTCTAACATGTTGAACACAAATACCTGTACTTTCTACTTCTTACATGTTGAACCCAAATACCTGTACTTTCTACTTCTTACAGTTTGAACCCAAATACCTGTACTTTCTACTTCTTACATGTTGAACACAAATACCTGTACTTTCTACTTCTTACATTTCTAACCCAAATACCTGTACTTTCTACTTCTTACATGTTGAACCCAAATACCTGTACTTTCTACTTCTTACATTTTGAACCCAAATACCTGTACTTTCTACTTCTAACATGTTGAACACAAATACCTGTACTTTCTACTTCTTACATGTTGAACCCAAATACCTGTACTTTCTACTTCTTACAGTTTGAACCCAAATACCTGTACTTTCTACTTCTTACATGTTGAACCCAAATACCTGTACTTTCTACTTCTTACATGTTGAACACAAATACCTGTACTTTCTACTTCTTACATGTTGAACACAAATACCTGTACTTTCTACTTCTTACATGTTGAACACAAATACCTGTACTTTCTACTTCTTACATGTTGATGACAAATACCTGTACTTTCTACTTCTTACATTTCTAACCCAAATACCTGTACTTTCTACTTCTTACATGTTGATGACAAATACCTGTACTTTCTACTTCTTACATTTCTAACCCAAATACCTGTACTTTCTACTTCTTACATGTTGAACCCAAATACCTGTACTTTCTACTTCTTACATTTTGAACCCAAATACCTGTACTTTCTACTTCTTACATTTTGAACCCAAATACCTGTACTTTCTACTTCTTACATGTTGAACCCAAATACCTGTACTTTCTACTTCTTACATGTTGAACTCAAATACCTGTACTTTCTACTTCTTACATTTCTAACCCAAATACCTGTACTTTCTACTTCTTACATGTTGAACCCAAATACCTGTACTTTCTACTTCTTACATTTTGAACTCAAATACCTGTACTTTCTACTTCTTACATTTTGAACTCAAATACCTGTACTTTCTACTTCTCACATGTTGAACACTAATACCTGTACTTTCTACTTCTTACATGTTGAACACAAATACCTGTACTTTCTACTTCTTACATGTTGAACCCAAATACCTGTACTTTCTACTTCTTACATGTTGAACACTAATACCTGTACTTTCTACTTCTTACATGTTGAACACAAATACCTGTACTTTCTACTTCTTACATGTTGAACACAAATACCTGTACTTTCTACTTCTTACATGTTGATGACAAATACCTGTACTTTCTACTTCTTACATTTCTAACCCAAATACCTGTACTTTCTACTTCTTACATGTTGAACCCAAATACCTGTACTTTCTACTTCTTACATTTTGAACCCAAATACCTGTACTTTCTACTTCTTACATTTTGAACCCAAATACCTGTACTTTCTACTTCTTACATGTTGAACCCAAATACCTGTACTTTCTACTTCTTACATTTTGAACTCAAATACCTGTACTTTCTACTTCTTACATGTTGAACTCAAATACCTGTACTTTCTACTTCTTACATGTTGAACACAAATACCTGTACTTTCTACTTCTTACATGTTGAACACAAATACCTGTACTTTCTACTTCTTACATTTTGAACTCAAATACCTGTACTTTCTACTTCTTACATGTTGAACACAAATACCTGTACTTTCTACTTCTTACATGTTGAACACAAATACCTGTACTTTCTACTTCTTACATGTTGAACACAAATACCTGTACTTTCTACTTCTTACATTTCTAACCCAAATACCTGTACTTTCTACTTCTTACATGTTGAACACAAATACCTGTACTTTCTACTTCTTACATGTTGAACACAAATACCTGTACTTTCTACTTCTTACATTTTGAACACAAATACCTGTACTTTCTACTTCTCACATGTTGAACCCAAATACCTGTACTTTCTACTTCTTACATGTTGAACTCAAATACCTGTACTTTCTACTTCTCACATGTTGAACTCAAATACCTGTACTTTCTACTTCTTACATGTTGAACCCAAATACCTGTACTTTCTACTTCTTACATTTTGAACCCAAATACCTGTACTTTCTACTTCTTACATGTTGAACACAAATACCTGTACTTTCTACTTCTTACATGTTGAACCCAAATACCTGTACTTTCTACTTCTTACATTTTGAACACAAATACCTGTACTTTCTACTTCTTACATGTTGAACCCAAATACCTGTACTTTCTACTTCTTACATTTTGAACACAAATACCTGTACTTTCTACTTCTTACATGTTGAACCCAAATACCTGTACTTTCTACTTCTCACATGTTGAACACAAATACCTGTACTTTCTACTTCTTACATGTTGAACTCAAATACCTGTACTTTCTACTTCTTACATGTTGAACTCAAATACCTGTACTTTCTACTTCTCACATGTTGAACACAAATACCTGTACTTTCTACTTCTTACATGTTGAACACAAATACCTGTACTTTCTACTTCTTACATGTTGAACCCAAATACCTGTACTTTCTACTTCTTACATGTTGAACCCAAATACCTGTACTTTCTACTTCTTACATGTTGAACCCAAATACCTGTACTTTCTACTTCTTACATGTTGAACCCAAATACCTGTACTTTCTACTTCTTACATGTTGAACACAAATACCTGTACTTTCTACTTCTTACATGTTGAACACAAATACCTGTACTTTCTACTTCTTACATGTTGAACCCAAATACCTGTACTTTCTACTTCTTACATTTCGAACCCAAATACCTGTACTTTCTACTTCTTACATGTTGAACCCAAATACCTGTACTTTCTACTTCTTACATTTTGAACCCAAATACCTGTATTTTCTACTTCTTACATTTTGAACACTAATACCTGTACTTTCTACTTCTTACATGTTGAACACAAATACCTGTACTTTCTACTTCTTACATGTTGAACCCAAATACCTGTACTTTCTACTTCTTACATTTTGAACACAAATACCTGTACTTTCTACTTCTTACATGTTGAACCCAAATACCTGTACTTTCTACTTCTTACATTTTGAACACAAATACCTGTATTTTCTACTTCTTACATGTTGAACCCAAATACCTGTACTTTCTACTTCTCACATGTTGAACTCAAATACCTGTACTTTCTACTTCTTACATGTTGAACCCAAATACCTGTACTTTCTACTTCTCACATGTTGAACTCAAATACCTGTACTTTCTACTTCTTACATGTTGAACCCAAATACCTGTACTTTCTACTTCTTACATGTTGAACCCAAATACCTGTACTTTCTACTTCTCACATGTTGAACTCAAATACCTGTACTTTCTACTTCTTACATGTTGAACCCAAATACCTGTACTTTCTACTTCTCACATGTTGAACACAAATACCTGTACTTTCTACTTCTTACATGTTGAACCCAAATACCTGTACTTTCTACTTCTTACATGTTGAACACAAATACCTGTACTTCCTACTTCTTACATGTTGAACACAAATACCTGTACTTTCTACTTCATACATGTTGAACACAAATACCTGTACTTTCTACTTCATACATGTTGAACACAAATACCTGTACTTTCTACTTCTCATATTTTCCAAACAGCTGGTTCCTTTAGTCTGAATGTGTGTCTGGTGGCGTGATCATTATTATTTAGAGTCATTGCGTGCCTATTGATTTGAACACGATCCGTGTATCCATCATTTCCTGGTCTTCTCTAAAGAAGAGGGACCAATGGAAACGTTGTCATGTTGCCGTTGTTCAGCATGGAAACATTCATTAGCTAACAATGACATTATTGTTCTATTAATATAAAGGGAGGTCAGGTACTCTTTAAAACAGCTGCTAGTTATGGGTACTTTTTACTGAAGTACATTTCAAAGCCTCTTTACTTTTACTTGAGTAAAGAAGTTTAGTCAGTACTTCTACTTTCACCAGAGTATTTTTAAACACGAGTATCTGTACTTCTACTTGGGTGGAAGGGGGTGAGAGTGTCGAGTCGATTCAAAGACAGAGTGTGAAGTGTAGTTGTGAGGTAAAGGTAGAAGAGGAGCGTGGGGGGTAGAGGGAACAGGTGCAAAGCTCGGGGGTTTGGCCTAAAAACGTCCTCCTGTGCTCCAGTTTTGTCTCGTGTCCTCTTTGCTTGACTTATTTCGACTTTAATCCACAGTGCTGTCAACATGAAAGGAGATGAGCGTGGGTCACCTTGTAGAAATGTTAAATACTGTCTGTAAAGAAAGCATTGTTGTTGCTTTGTTAGCCTACAATAAGTGAGTCATATGTTGTGTTTTGGACACTCATTAGACAAACACTCATTTAAAATGCACATGTGGGTACTTTTAAGATGGTAATCACAAAAAGAAAATATTCTCGATTTTGCTATACATACAGTACGTTTGTTTTAGTAGCATGTGCATGTTCATGTGTATGATGTTTTTGATCATCATCGTGATGTCCATTTTTACAAAGAACTGCAAAAGAAAAAAAGAGATATTATACTTAGTTGGACGAGAGTTAAAGGTAGGGAGGCGTGTGGCGCAGTGGATAGAGCCTTGGTGTTGGGATCAGGGGGTCACAGGTTCAAACCCCACTGCATGTTGTTGTGTCGCTTTGGATAAAAGTGTCTAATAAGTAATCGGTATGTCATTTATTTCAGATACACTTTTTGTTATATTCCATGGAATGCTCTTAACATCCTGATAGTAATGAATATCTGAAGTGCTTTGACAATAAATCCTTAAAAAAATGTCACCTGTGGAAGCCGTGGCGCTGTAAAAAGCACGACCAATCATCTGAGCCGGCTAAAGTAACTGGATGGCCTACCTGCCTGTCAGCCTTCCATCTGTGCACAAACTTATCTCGTGCCCTCATTGGTCATGTGCGCGTTCGTGTGTGTTGGAGGAGGGGCTCTGTAAGGAAGTCTGAAGGAAGTGGCAGATTTTTTCCGGTTGTGTATTTTCAAATTCTAGCGCACTCGAGCTGCTTTCTCCAAAATTACCTACCCCACCTTTAAAGTATAACAAATATATAGAAAACGCTAACTTTTTAACCATTCTGTGTCCAGTTGCATGTTCACTAAAACAATGCTGGAAATAATTCCCTTTCATTTCAACAACCAATGTGTTGTATTTTAGCGGCAGAACGACAGAAGGATTATGGTGATCACGTTAAAATCTCTTGAGTAAGGCAAGGCAAGGCAAGTTTATTTATATAGCACTTTTCAACACAAGGCAATTCAAAGTGCTTTACAAAAAATGAAAGACATTAAGAAAAGTAATTGGAAGTCATCTCGTAACATGGCAATAAGGCTCAACAATATGTTTATTACTGGTCAAGCAGAAAGGCAAATCAAACTCTAACAAACTGGACATAATAAATGATTGCTCTTCTCTGGTTTCCTCTGCTTCATATCCCATAAAAACACGTTTGATCTTGGTAGACTGCGACCTGGATTTTGTTTCCTCAACCAGGTATAAAGCCAAAATCCTCCTACAAACCAACACTCTGCCAGCTCAATCCCACACACACCGTACTCCCACTCGCTTTGTTTCTCCACCTAACATCACACAGAGGACATACACACAACAGGAAGTCCTCCTAATGTGGGCTATTTTGTGTGTGAGCTGGAAACTGACAGGCGGTCAGTGCTAATTACAGCTCGGCAGCAGGAGGGGGAACGGCTCAGTGGTTTGTACTGATCTCTAATCTGTCATTGTGAATACAAGAGAGGCTCCCTGCTGGGATACAGAAGCCTTCAAAAACCCAATTATTGAAGCAGGCATGGTCACAGCGACCCGTCTCTGTGGGAATTACCCCCGACATTTGTCAACAATGCTCATCTGTTTCTGGGCATGTTGGCGCTCACATTTCATTTCCAAAAAGGTTTGTTTACACAGAAATATGAAAGAAGAATATAGGAATATCTATCTGTAGCACCGCTGGTTGTAATTGCTCACTAGCACAGAAGACACATGGGTATTTGGAGACACACATATAAGATGGCTACTTGTCTTTGCTATAAGGTTGAAGCGTAAAATGGTAATGTTTGGGAAGTGGTTAGCGTCCATATGGAAACGTTTGACCCGGGTTATACTCCCCAAATGGATTTTTTTAATGTAGTTTTGCTGTTACTACTCCCATTTACTTACATTTAGCATAACATAGGAATACCTCTTCTATTCTGGCTCTATACTTGCTGGTTGTTATTGCTAGCTAGCACATAATTTCCCACATCTACTAAACATATACAGAAAATCTGCAGAGAAACAGTGTTGTGGTTAGTTGGTGCCCCCGTACGAGCCACATTAGGCGCGTTCACACCGGAATACTTTTCCCGTTTGGTTCCGTTAGTACCCCTTATTTTGCGTTCACACCAAAAAGAGTACTTAGTGCCGGGAACTTTTACCCCCATTTTTAGTGCCTGCTGAGAGGTGGTACTATCCTGGGGAGAAAAAAGTACCAATTTCTATTGGCTGGGCGAATTGCAAACCACGCCCCGTAAAACTCTGAAAAGTTTGTGAAGCCACCATTGTATTTGCTGGCATTAGCATTAGCATTATTAGCATTAGCCCCGCGCACCAACGGAGAGAGAATAACTTATGACAACACAAAAAAAAATATGAGAGCGGTGGAGATGAGGAGGTGGGGACTTCGGATGGCAGTATACGCCGTTAAGTGGTTTGCGGCCTGCCAGTAAACCCAAAGCAGAAGAAGAAGAAGTGACGTCAGCGGCTTCATTTGCGTAATCTTCCCTCAGGGAATTTATTCACGTGCGATCTGTACTTAGTGCCATGGGGGTACTAAGTGCCGGCACTAAGTACAGCAAAGTACTTGGTGTGAAAGCGGCTATTGATTTGCTTTAAACTTTAATCCTAATCCCTCTCTTCTCTTTGCTCTCCTTGCTTACAACGCAACAATCTCCAGACTCAGCTTTGATTTGGATCCTAACCACACGGTTGTAAAGGTTAGCGATTTGATCTAGCAGGGTTGTGACGCTATAATGGAGACAAAAACAAGATACTCTAAGCTTTCTCTGTTGTAGTTCTTACTACAGTAGGTGTCTCTCAGAGCAGTATTTAATCGTCTGGTAAACATAAAATTGCAGTTTTCCAGCAGCCTCATTTAGATTCTTGGTCAAAAATAATGTTACTTGTTACTACGTAATACGTATACTACGCCAATCAGCGTGATCGGGGACACCTGGCCGGA
Organism: Gymnodraco acuticeps; assembly: GCF_902827175.1. Lineage (NCBI taxonomy): Eukaryota > Metazoa > Chordata > Actinopteri > Perciformes > Bathydraconidae > Gymnodraco > Gymnodraco acuticeps. The sequence goes on from NW_022991103.1 coordinate 17,563, forward strand.
GCCGAGGTGCTATTTAAGCCCCGGAGTCACATGGCCGTCATGACTCTCTCCAAGCCTGCTGCAGAAGGACTCCCACCGTGATCCTTTCCCCTCGTCCATCCTCTCCTGTTTTTGTTGTTGCCAATAAAGTGCCGTGATTTTTGGAAATGTTGAGCGTCCCTCCTTGTTTTCCTGTTATCCTGTCATAACCGTACACACTATCTTCTCATTCTCAGTATTGACTTTGTCTTAATGTTGTCTGCTTTCAATGTGCTCAAGTCTGATTCATTTGATTTCATGTTTTAGCCTATGCCTCATTTTTCTTCTTATATAACTTAAAATGGATGACTTTATTGCTAGAAGTAGGATATCCTTATTGATGTTTGGCTCACCGTACACCATTTTGAGCCCCTATGAATCTCTTACACATGTGTCAAATCAGGCCCTTGGTGGATTTAATTTCGGCCCGCAGGATCATTTGTAATTCCTATTAGATCTGGCCCGCCGGTATATTGCACGAACACCTTCACTCCATCCTGAGGGTCTCCTCAGCTCAGAGCCTGAGCCCAAACATTGATGAACTTGCACCCGAGATCAGTAGCGTGGCGTGGGGGAAAATGTAGGGGAAGCCCATTTTTTGGGTCGGGGGGGCGGTCAATAACGTAACCAGATGAGTGATTACAGCGCCCGGTATCATTTTACACACATTTGTATCACACAGATGCAGGACTTGCACACGCCTGTTATCTAACCGACAGGTCCGCACGCACTCTCCAGCTGAAACTCTCTTCTTATTAATTTAAGCATTTTACTTATTAATGTATGCAAACAATCACACAATCTGTGATTTTTGGATTTACCGTGCCTCTCAATTGCCCGTGACAGGTTGGCAAGGTCGATGAATCCTGAAGTTGCCCAAGTATTGTTCAGGGAGCACGAATCCTTGTCAAAAAGAAGACATGGCCAGCCAAATAGACGCTGAAGTTTAGCGCTTCCAGTTAGCCACTCCGTGCGGACATAATTGTCCTCATTGAACGTCCGATTATCTCCCTTTTCCCTCTGTGTACACACAGCTCGAGTGCGGGCATTGGCCTGTCATCTGATTTAATTTTTAGTTGCTGCTGTAGCGGAAGTTTAGTAAAGTTATGTTTGATTAAGTACGCCAAATCTCCACCCTCCATAATGCTTCATTTGCTTGATAATTTCTAACGGCGGTGATGACAGTTACAGTATTAAAACTGATGTTGATGTGATTTGATTGGATGGCAGTGTCCAATCAAATCGCCAGCCGCCAGCCGCCCCTGAAGGGAAGCTAGAGGCGGCTGGCTTCCCTTGGCATGGCCCTGACCAATCACAGGTTGGCAGGGGCATCACGTGGGCCTCATCTGATTGGTCAATCCCTCCATTTTTTTCACCAAAGGAAGCCAGATTCGGCTGGCCTCCTCTCGCAACAGTGAGTGCAATCTACTGTTTCACCATAACATCTAGAGGGGCGCTGTTTGTTTCACTCTTTGTAAAATACTCAATGAGAATGGGGGGAGAGACGGGCCGGCAGCAACACACAGTAAAGGAGAATTATCGAAACAAAACAAAGTGTTTTTATTTATTTATTTAAATTATAACTACAATCCGAAAAAACAGAGGAAGCCTGGCTTCCCTTGGCCTCCGGGAGAAAACGCCACTGCCCGAGATGAGATGCCAAGTATCTGAACTAGCTTCACAGAGCAGCACACTGAGTTTAATGGATGTTTCCTTCTGCACTTTCTCTCTCACGACAACAGGGCATGTTTGGTTTGTTCTTTGAGGGAAATAGTTTTGTTGAAGCTGTTGTTGGCCTGTGGGAAAATTTTATCATAAGAAATGACTCTGGAAAAGCTGCAGATAGAGCCATAAGAAATGAATGCAACTGATTATTTAATGTTTAATGTTTTTATAGGCAATCATTTAAGCTTTGTTAGTTCCAGGTTTAATATGTGCAATAAGTTCATTTCAATAAGTTCTGCAATAAACATTGAACCAGTCCGGCCCTCGACTAGTACCCATTTTTTAATTTTGGCCCATTGTGTATTTGAGTTTGACACCCCTGTCTTATAGGGTCTTTATATGCAATTATAAAGTCATATATATGATCAGAAAACCTCACATCCTGCATTTGCTTTCTGTCTCTCCTCATATACCACCTCCACAACTCTTTTTACCACGCATCATCACTCTCTGTATTGATATCTCGCTCAAATGATGACAAACTGCGACATTAAAACAATAATGTTTGGCGCCGGCTCCAGCTCCCAAACTATACGCATACTTTGACAAAGGAGAACGATGAATGGGCTTTTCGGGGATGAATAAATGGATTCCTCAAGAAAATGATACGGTTTGTCGGTTGTTTGCAAATGAATGCGTTTTATGGTTGTATGTAGGGCTGTGCGATTATGACAAAAATCATAATCACGATTATTTGGTCAATAATTGATATCACGATTATTTTGACGATTATTCATTGACCATTTATTGAACTTTAAAACAAATAATATTTTACCAATAAACAAGATCAATAAATGTGTTGGAGCGCACTTCCAAAACCATACTAAACATATATTATTAATATGATAAATAAAAATAAATTAGACCAAAATAAATGAAATCAAATATGTTGCAGTGCACTGTCACAACCTACTGAAAACTCCTTAACATATAGCCAACATTTTGGTAAAACATATTCAACATATTCCACTCAGTTAAACGTTGAAGGCTGGCCAACCGTCATGGTCCAGAAGTAACAGGAAATAAATGTTGAACTACAATTTAAGACCAAATAAAAATGTGTTGGCCACCATGGCAAATGCTGGTAGGGCTGCTCATGTCATCTCTTAAAGATATTTTGCAAGAAACAACAGCCTGTTTACATGGTCTGGTTTCAGAGATGAGCGCAGGCAGGTGACAATATTGCCACCTGTACTGAAGACCCTCTCTGAAGAGGAACTTGTGGCAGTGCTGCCACATGACACAGGAAAAAAAGAAAGACTCTGAAGAACCCTTTCTTTGCCATTATATAAAAATAGTGTTGCTACAAAAGTATAAATTAGGCTTACTAATAAGACAACTCAGATCTGAAGCTACACAGTAATCTGCTGCAGCAACAGTGCAATAAAAAGACAACATTAATAGAATCAAACCCATTTTTTGTTGCATTTTATTAGAGTATAAAAAGAAATGCCTTTTAAAATAGGATGCAAGCAACACTAGTTTCTGAACTGATAGACTATAATCAATTTAAACAGAACAGATCTTAATGTTTGCATTCTTATACCATTTTGTACAATAATTATCATGAATAAATTCAAACAAACTAAAACTTACAGCAGATTAATAACGGTATCTAAATTGAGTTTTTATTATATCAAAAACCTGTTGAAATGCTGCTGTTATTTTTACTGTCCCCCAAAAGCGCGTCGCAGCCTCCAGGAAAGCTTCTTTCACAACTTCGCCGTCTTCGAAAGACTTCATGTGTTTCGCAAGAACGTGACTGACACGATAAGATGCTCTGGTAGCAGCCTTGCTCTTGTTGTTGGGCCTGGTGAAAATGGACTGCTGTGCATTTAGCTGTCCTTTCAGGCCCCTCCCCTTTTGGAGCGTAGGGCAGAATTAGGAGGGAATTCCGTCTCGTAGCGTTTGTGCACTGTTTTGAAATGCCGCTCCTAAATTACCCTTCTTCGATAAAGCCACGCTCGCATTGCAGATGAGACAGATGGACTTTGAATTGGAATAAATACAAAAATAATGATCCTCCCACTTGGAGTGAAAATTATATATTTTGGGCTTTTTTGCTTCTGCCATAATTGCGGTCTTGTGTGTGTGCGGACTGTCACTCCTGTTGACCATCCATGCTGTTGACACGGACAACGTCAGCGAACTAGTGCACTGCTCACCAGCCACGCCCGGACACATGGGGTGAGGCCGGCCAATCACAAAGCTTTGATACGTTCAAGTGCATTATTCTGGCACGGGAACATTATGTTACAGGACATTAACGATAAAACAGAATATTGTTGTTCTATTTTTAGACACATCTCGCGATCGACTGGGAATCTCCCCGCGACCCTTCTTTTTAACTAGTTGCTGCTCTTGTTCTGACATCTTCGCTTGCGCTGAACACTCACAACACATGTCACTCCCACGTGGCCGAGTGGGCTTTTAGAGAGGGGCGAAAGCGCACCCAGCAAAATAATCGTATTTTGTCAATTATGCTGTTTTCCTAATCGTCGCAAACCATAATCGTAATCGCGATTAAAATACGATTAATTGCACAGCCCTAGTTGTATGGTTCTATAAAAGTTCAGAGAGAGTACTTAAGGGTGAAAAATGTGGAGGGAAGAGTGTTGGAGTAAGGAAGCGGAAGAAGCAATGGTGCATTCACGGAGATGGTGTAGTCCCAGCAGCAAAGGAAAGAAAAGATAGAAGAAGTGTTCAGAAAGCACGAAAAATATGGTAACAAAAAAGCTAAAAGGTAGGAGAGCTGGCAGTGGAAAACATCCTGATCATATTTCATCCCTTTAGCTTATAATGGTGTTAACAGATACTAAAACAGTACAATAATACACACTGTTGGAGAACCACCTCTCTATGGTCCTCAGTGTGGTCACATACACACCCCTGCTGTGCACAGAGCACCGTGGGGAAACCCTGTGCATTACAGATATTACACTGCAGCATTTAATGAGCCACTACCTGCACCAAGTCCTTTGTCAGCAAAGTAATACAGTTTGCAATCTCTTTAATACTCATGAATAAGTAATGTCAGAGAAGTAGCCTAAACAACACCATTAAGAACTCCATTTAAAACGCTTGCACGGACACATTTGTGCTATAAAGTGGGAACATATTATGGTGATTGTATGACTGGATAAACAGATTTGTTTTACATAGTTTGCTGTCATCGACCCCTGCCTGAAATGCCTTAATTGGTCCTCTTTGTTTACTTCCATAACATGATGACATCACTATGTTACACTCAAGCTTCTATTGGCTAGTGCTCCAACACATTGTACGTGATAGGCTAAGGGGCGGGACATCTATAAGCAGGTTGACCAATCACAACAGAGCCGGCCAGCTAACCAATCAGAGCAGACTTGGCTCTGGTTTCAGACAGAGGGTGAAAAGAGGTGCTGCAGCACAGACAGTAGGAGAAAAATAAAGAGCTTTTTGAACATTAAAGCATGGAGACATGTCCCAGTAGAGACACTACATACTGATATACACCTGAACATCAGCAGGAGAGGACTCTTTAAAGTAGAGACACTACATACTGATATACACCTGAACATCAGCAGGAGAGGACTCTTTAAAGTAGAGACACTACATACTGATATACACCTGAACATCAGCAGGAGAGGACTCTTTAAAGTAGAGACACTACATACTGATATACACCTGAACATCAGCAGGAGAGGACTCTTTAAAGTAGAGACACTACATACTGATATACACCTGAACATCAGCAGGAGAGGACTCTTTAAAGTACAGACACTACATACTGATATACACCTGAACATCAGCAGGAGAGGACTCTTTAAAGTAGAGACACTACATACTGATATACACCTGAACATCAGCAGGAGAGGACTCTTTAAAGTAGAGACACTACATACTGATATACACCTGAACATCAGCAGGAGAGGACTCTTTAAAGTACAGACACTACATACTGATATACACCTGATCATCAGCAGGAGAGGACTCTTTAAAGTAGAGACACTACATACTGATATACACCTGAACATCAGCAGGAGAGGACTCTTTAAAGTACAGACACTACATATTGATATACACCTGAACATCAGCAGGAGAGGACTCTTTAAAGTAGAGACACTACATACTGATATACACCTGAACATCAGCAGAAGAGGACTCTTTAAAGTACAGACACTACATATTGATATACACCTGAACATCAGCAGGAGAGGACTCTTTAAAGTAGAGACACTACATACTGATATACACCTGAACATCAGCAGGAGAGGACTCTTTAAAGTACAGACACTACATATTGATATACACCTGAACATCAGCAGGAGAGGACTCTTTAAAGTACAGACACTACATATTGATATACACCTGAACATCAGCAGGAGAGGACTCTTTAAAGTATGAACATCAGGTGTATCATTTTTCAAAATACGACTATTGGCTAAGACCAAGTCGTTTTTATCTTTTAGGATTACTGCAATGCTCTGTATATGGGTATGGACCAGGCCTCAATTAGACGCCTCCAGCTAGTTCAGAATGCAGCTGCAAGTCTTCTCACTGGCCATAAAAAGCGTGACCATATCACCCCAATTCTGGCTTCATTACACTGGCTTCCAGTTCGGTTCAGAATAGATTTTAAACTCCTTTTATTTGTTTTTAAAGCGCTAAATGGGCTGGCTCCTGCCTATATAGCCAAACTCCTCGATCGCTACACCCCAGGCATAGCCTTAAGGTCGGCTGATCAGCTGCTGTTGATGGTGCCTAAGACCAGGCTTAAAACCCGAGGGCATCGAGCTTTCGCAGCGGCTGGCCCTAGGCTCTGGAATACTTTGCCCCTCCATGTGAGGTCGGCCCAGACCCTGGGGGTTTTTAAATCAACACTTAAAACTCACTTTTTCTCTCTGGCTTTTGTTTAATTATTTATTTATTCATTTATTTAGTTATTTATTCATTTAGTTCTTTATTTTAATATTTATAACATAACATAGGATTTCATAAAGTATTTTTAAAATAGTTTATACATTATTCGAATATAGGAATAGTAGATAGGATTACTTAAAATATAGTACGTTATATTTAATCTTTTTTCCCTTTAGACCCTTGCGGTTTATTCTTAAAAACCCTTACCCACCCCCCATTTTCCCTCTGCTGGTCTATGGCCTTGTAGAGGGTAACGGGGTACAGAGTCGCTTAGATAAGCGGGGGAGTGCATCTGACGAAGAGATAGGTTGTTGTGCTCCCTATCTCTGTTTCTTATCCTATATCTAATAGAACTGCTCGGGTCTTGATAGATTGAGTGGGGAAGTTCATGAGATCTTTCTAGAGGGTTATCAAGAATAACGTTGAGACAATACATACTGATATGTTTTATTTTTAAATGTATCCCCTCCTTGTGTCTGGTCGTGTTTTACTTCCTGTGTTTTCCCTTCTGATTATCTGATTGTGTTTCTGCTTGCCCTCTCCAGCTGTTTCGTGTCTCTGTGATTAGTCCCGAGTGTATTTAGGTCTGTCTTGGGTTATTTGTGAGATCGTCGTCTACGTTCCTGCCTGTTTCTCAAAGTTCCTGTCTGCGTTTCTGCGCCTGTTCCTCGTGCCTTCTGGTTTGTACTTCTTTAGTTTTTCTTGGTTTTGGTTGTTTGGTTCGGCCTGGTCTTGGCCGGGTCCTATCTGTAAGTAAATCACTGACACAGTATGAGAAAAATAAAGAGCTTTTTGAACATTAAAGGTCCCATGTCATGCTTTTCCGGTTATCACCCGTCCCCTTGTGTGTTATGAAGGTTTTTCTGCATGTAAACGGTCTGCAGGGTCACAAACCCTCAAAGTACACCCTGTAGAGAGTAAAACTCTAACACAGAAAAGACCTGTCTATGCTGCCCCAGAACGCCTCGTTGGAGATTTCTCATTTTCCATTGTTTGCTTCCTGGGTTCTGTGACGTGTGAACACCCAAATCAACAACAAATGACCGGATTGGCCCAAATGGACCAATCCGCGGAGCACCTCCCACACCAGGATCCCTTGGCTAACTAACAGGGAGTCCCATTGACTTGCATAGAGCTCCCTGAACGCTGGTAATAGACGAGTTAGGATGGCGGAGAAATGCTCTCCGCAGACCCATTCTCACAGCGTTATAAACCTTTTTCTTCCTCAATATCAAGCCACACTTATTGTTTTTACTTCGGCTGTGAGTGTTTGTGTGCTCAGGATGAGTTTAGCTTGTTCTCGCTGTATTGCCGACTCGGAAACCTGTCCGCTCCTCGCAACAGCGAGCCTTGCAACGTCCCGACCAATCAGAGCACACTGGGCTCACAGGGAGGGGGGGCAGGAGCTCCAACAAGCCGTTCAGGACAGAGAGTGAATACACATACAGAGATGCTGTATGAGAAACCAATGTGAGTTTGGAGTAGAAATGGCCATGACATGGGACCTTTAAGGCATGTACACATGTCACAGTAGACACAACATACACATATGAACCTGAAAATGAGCATAATAGGGCCCCTTTAATACTTTTGCTGGTGTTGCCCTATTCTCTATATTGATTGATTGATTGAATGTCTGTAGAGTAAGTAAAAAAAACCTAAGAAAATACATTAAAGTACAAGAAAAGTCAAGCACTGTGTCTTTATTGGAGGACTCTTAAATGTTAGCTTGGGGTAGTAAAGAGGGGTCACTTGCACAAAATAATGACAAATAAAATGCATTTTTGTAAGTAAAGACCCCAAAATCGTCAGACAAATTCTAATAAAAGGCAAGACTCGAACATGTATGACCAAATAATTAACCAGCTAAATGACCGAAGTGTAATCCGCCATGTTGTGCCCATTGTACGCTCCTATCTCTCCTGTTGAGTGATAAACTGCGGCCAATATCCGGACCTGATTCTCCTGCAGAGTTCATGTGAGATATTGGCTCTCTATGAGCGTTCATGACGGGAGGGGAGACTTCCTGTGAGGTGTGAAGCTCCCAGAGTGTTACCCACCATTAAACACACAGGCCTATTTATAAAGATGTGGGAGGCAGACAAGTGATGTGTTCTGTCTAATCTCTGCATGTTGCTCAGGTGTTAATGAGGCCTGTGAGAATGTGTGTGTGTAGGTGTGTGTGTGTGTGTGTGTGTGTGTGTGTGTGTGTGTGTGTGTGTGTGTGTGTGTGTGTGTGTGTGTGTGTGTGTGTGTGTGTGTGTGTGTGTGTGTGTGTCAGACACTTGTGAAAGAAATATTTTTGTTGTCAAAGTGAATTAAGTGAGGTTTGAATAAAGTAAGTGACGGATTTGTCAAAACACTTGTTGATGGATGAGGTTCAAAACGAATTGAACACTTAAAAGCTTGGAACAAATTGCAAACAGTAGACGTGTCTCTTGTGTTACAGCAGTGCCCTCTGGTGGACACTGTGTATTTAACCTCATTATATCAGGGTTATTGGAACATAATTACTGTTCAAACCATGTTTATAAAATGGTAGAAGCAAATCAGAGCTAAGACTTCAAAAGTTTTCCATTGTTTTTTTTAAGCATTAAAAATAAGGTAATATTTGCCCCTAAAATAATGTGAGACATCCATGCACACAGTTTTCAATGTAGGGAATTCTGGGGAAATGGTTCAGTATTTAGACCACTCGAATGTGTTTACATTTAGAAAAGGAAGTAATCTTACTAACAATAACTCAGTGTTTGAGAATGACAATTAAGATAGGATCAACCTCATACTAAAGCTATCAAACACTCACATCCTAAATTTAATTTATAGGCTGTGTGCAAATTATCGTAGAGATGTTGAATCTTGCATATTGCATTAAAAAAGCAAGGCCTTCCTGTGGTAAACACACATTTATGATACTTACACGTTTTGTTCAGCAGGATAATCTCCACATATTAACATCACTTTTTGATTTTTAAAGTAAAAAGCTAATGTTAGGCTATAAAGGAACCACAGCACGGTCACATGACTTCACGTCACCACCGCTAAGCTAAAGGAGGCTAATGTTGGGCTATAAAGGAACTACAGCACGGTCATATGACTTCACGTCACCACCGCTAAGCTAGAGGCGGCTAATGTTGGACTATAAAGGAACCACAGCACGGTCACATGACTGCACGTCACCACCGCTAAGCTAAAGGAGGCTATTGTTGGGCTATAAAGGAACTATAGCACGGTCATATGACTTCACGTCACCACCGCTAAGCTAAAGGCGGCTAATGTTGGGCTATAAAGGAACTACAGCACGGTCACATGACTTCACGTCACCACCGCTAAGCTAAAGGCGGCTAATGTTGGGCTATAAAGGAACTACAGCACGGTCACATGACTTCACAACACCACCGCTAAGCTAAAGGCGGCTAATGTTGGGCTATAAACGAACTACAGCACGGTCACATGACTTCACGTCACCACCGCTAAGCTAAAGGTGGCTAACGTTGGGCTATAAAGGAACTACAGCACGGTCACATGACTTCACAACACCACCGATAAGCTAGAGGCGGCTAATGTTGGACTATAAAGGAACTACAGCACGGTCACATGACTTCACGTCACCACCGCTAAGCTAAAGGCGGCTAATGTTGGGCTATAAACGAACTACAGCACGGTCACATGACTTCACGTCACCACCGCTAAGCTAAAGGTGGCTAACGTTGGGCTATAAAGGAACTACAGCACGGTCACATGACTTCACAACACCACCGCTAAGCTAAAGGCGGCTAACGTTGGGCTATAAAGGAACTACAGCACGGTTACATGACTTCACGTCACCACCGCTAAGCTAAAGGCGGCTAACGTTGGGCTATAAACGAACTACAGCACGGTCACATGACTTCACGTCACCACCGCTAAGCTAAAGGTGGCTAACGTTGGGCGTGATGACGTTTACTCGTCTTATTTAGACACTTGTTAGCAACCTCTATTTATTCCCAGATGAGGAAACCAAGAAAATGTTAAAAATGCTGACTCCCTTCCTGGTTTAGGACTCATTCCTGCTCCACTCTATTGTAAAGGCCCGAATAAAAATTCTATACCGATAAAAACCCAATTGTTCTATAGGGCAAAGGGTAAACCTGTATATGGTGCTCCTAAATATGAACACAGGTCATTAAAGCTAAGAGTAGAGCTGTAAAAAGTATTTACAATAGTGGAATGGGGCTTTATGTTCGCCCCTCCACTGGTCCGGATAAGTGCCTCATCACAAGTTGCATTCTCAATTACAGCTCTCCACTGAAGCACACAGTATTAGCTTTAAACAGAAATGACTTTTTAACTGCATATTTACTCGTGTGCCCCCAGATGGCAGAGAATCATTGCGTATTATTTTAAGGGTGAATGTGAAGAGAGCTTGTGCCATCCACACAGCAAACAGAATACTATCTTCAATATGTCAATACGTAAATAAAATGTGTATTGTTGCCCGCCAGGTAAAAAAGATTCCCCTTGATCTGCAGTGTGTGATATATGTTTTAGTGCATGTAAATGGTCTGCAAAGGCTAAAATGACCTCAAGAGGAAGTTTATCTCCCACACACTCCCCTCCATGCCATTGGTCTCCTTTGTTTACTTCCCAAACATACTATATTGACATCAACTATTGTCTAGCGCTCCAACACATTGTTATTGATAGGCTAAGGGGCGGGACATCTCTAAGCTGTTGACCAATCACAACAGAGCCGGCCAACTAACCAATCAGAGCAGACTGGGCTCTGGTTTCAGACAGAGGGTGAAAAGAGGTGCTGCAGCACAGGCAGTATGAGACAAAGAGCTTTCTGAACATTAAAGCATGGAGACATGTCACAGTAGAGACAATAGATATAAATATGAACCTGAAAATGAGCAGAATATGTCCTCTTTAAAACCACAGTAATCATTTATTATTAAAAGCTGATGTCCATATCTGAGTTGCTAGATATTCCCCGGAGAAAATAAGTCCAAAATCAGAGACTAAACATCAGCACTGGAGGGAAAGCCAACTGAAAAATGGGAAATGATGGAGCAAAATGGAGGGGACGGACGACAGACACGGAACAAGATGGCTGAGTGGGTGGCGCTGATAGAAAAAGGTTGTGACTTCTGATTAGGGCAGGCAGGATGAAAGGAGTCAGAAGAAAGAGAGAGAGAGAGAGAGAGAGAGAGAGAGAGAGAGAGAGAGAGAGAGAGAGAGAGAGAGAGAGAGAGAGAGAATAGAGTCTGGGATGATTGGTTTCCATGGTAACTGCTGATGAGGTGTGGGGCTACATAAAAGAGCAGGTCCCCTCTTATTTGGCACGGATCACTGTCACACACACACACTTATACACACTCATTTGATTCTGAGGGTGTGGAGGGTCATGGTCGATAGGCAGTCTAACACCTCTCCTCATTATAGTCCAAGGCTAATGACATAGAGATAGAAAACATGAACAACAAACTGTTTTCAATGGTCATTTTCTACAATTACAAAAGCATATGTTGCCTTTTCTTAGTTATTACAGTTATTACACATCACCACACCGCTAAGTTAAAGACGGACTCGTCTTTGGCTAATGTCGTTCAGTCGACTCAGTTAGCCACTTGTTAGCAACTGCTTCAGAATTTCACGAGTGGGGAGTTTATGAATGTATTTGATGTCGTCGAACCAAATGTTAAACATTTTTAAACTCATGTTAACCACATACCAGGTCCCTCTGATTTGGTATGGATCGCTGTCACACACACACACACACACACACACACACACACACACACAACACACACACACACACACACACACACACACACACACACACACACACACACACACACACACACACACACACACACACACACACACACACACACACACACACACACACACACACACACACACACACACACACATTTAATTCTGAGGGTGTGGAGGGGTCATGGTCAATAGGCTCACACCTCTTTTCACTATATTCCAATTCTAATCACATAGAAATAGAAACAATTAGCATAAAACGGTTTTCTATGGTCCTTTTACAAGTACCTTATCTTAGTTGTTATAGTACCAAAACAAATTCAGTAAGGGCCATAAAGGTTGGTGACAGCTCACCAGGAAGAAATAGAATAGAATAGAGTATATGTTTATTGTCATCATACAAAGTACAACAACATTTCTTTGGCAACTCACACTGCAGTAAAAAAAAGAGTAGTAAGACCTAGCGATGCTGTTTGCTACCAGCCAGCATTCGGCTTGAGTTCCCTAACCAGTTTAGCATTAGTTAAATTGCTAACTAGCAGATAGCTCGTTTGTTTATTCTGCATGAAAAATAAGTTATTTGGTTTGTGTCTTAGCTATAGAGTCGTGCAGGGATGACGGAAGAAGTTAGCATCACATTGGATACCTCAACAGAAAATCTGATAGGATTTTCCTGTTGGACTTTTACAGAAAATGCAAATGCAAAAGAAGCAGAAAGCTAACGTTAGGCTATGAACAAACTACAGGGGAGTCTATGGTGCTGTTTAGACGAGAACGCAAACGGGTTGTATCCGCTACTTTTCTCTTTCGTATAGCCCGTCCGTTCACACGAGGCCGTAACGGAAACGTGGAAACGGACCACGCAAATGGTAACGGGTCCCAAGGTAGATAGATCTGCAAACGGAACGCTCTGGGGGGCCAAACGGCTCTGTGTGTACGTCCTGACCTATACAATCATTTCCTGATAACGATGAAGCCTAGCCAGCCCCACCTCTGCTGCTGCTACTGACCATGCTACAGATGTTAGTGCAAAATCTACAGCTGCTCTACCACAACCATCAGCAACAAGTGGACATGGAGAATTACATGAACTACATGTTGCTACATCCACCGCGGAGACTAAACAGAAGGGCAACCATGGCAACCATGCTCGGGGGTCTTCTTCGCTGCTTTTGGTGTATTTTGTGGCGGAAGTACAGCACCACTTACAGGCCCGGCATATGTACTACAGCGTCTCCAGCGCTTTCGAGTGGTCTCGTGTGAACGGAAGACTTTTTTGATATTGTATTCGGTTCGTTTGCGTTTCGTATGCGTTTGCGTGTAAATGGGGTCTATGAATGTATTTTACGTCAACCACATACCATATTTCGGGGAACCAGAAGTCATCAAATGCACCACTTTTTTAGGGTTCTAGCTTAATCATTCCAATTAATCTCCTAACCATAAATCATGTTTTAAATAAATCATAAATTGAGTCTGCAATCAGTTCATTGGGTATAAAACTGGAATATTACCAGATAATCTGGGCCCAACATTACTGCCGACCATTTTCCCAGACTAAATGTAGGAAGGAGTGAATCGGCGGAAAACTCCTGTAGTCACACATAACCTCTTGTTGAACCATTACTTGATATATTTACATATTTCTGCACCCCTCTGTCTTCTATTGTTGGTCAGTGAGCAGCTACTCATCTACTTCCCTCTCACAGATTTGTCAGTTTCCACTCCAGAGCGCCTTCTGGCCAAAAGCCCATTTCTCTAATATCAATGTATTAATAGTTCACTGACATTGCTCACAGGGGAGCTCGGGCACTTCAGCGAGAGCCGTGGTTACTCAACATGTTACGGGCTGTCAATCATCATCCTTTTATGTGAATAAGTTGTTTGTTTTTAGGTTAGTTTTGCACACAAATACAATCATGGCTTTGGGCAGATTTTCTTGTCCTGAAGCCAGGTCAACAAAAGTCAGGGCAATCACAGAATATGCAGAGAAGTACGGAGCCCCCTAGGGGACATGGAGAAGAAAAAAAAAGTTTTGCGAGATCTCACAAAACCCCGTTGCAGTTTGTAGACGTCCCTAAGCACTCCTCTCCCTCCTCCAGCTGCAGATTGTGACCAATTCTTGATGTTTAGCTCGGATGACGGCGCGTATCGAACTATTCTGATAAAAAACGACTCTGTAGCTCGTTGTCTACCTTGCTATGATTGTAAAGTCATGTTGTTTGTATTTTTACAATGTTATGTTCATGAGTTATTGATCCGCGAAATTCGAATTTGTCAATAACTCAGCTTAGAGGGACGTGCCTGTCCCCTCGCTCTGAGTGTTCTCTTGAGGTGTCTTCACTTATGTGAAACCCGTGCCTATTGCCAAGCACTGATGTTATATCTTTATATTTAAGGCCAAGCTCAAAGTAATATCGATGAACCGCCCCATTGTTGTGGTTTCTGTGTTGCCGTAGCAGCCGACATCAATATCTCGCAAAACTTTTTTCAATTTATTTTTTTAAATAATAATTTTTTTCTTCTCCATGTCCCCTGGAGAAGAAGCCAGGGGCTTCTCTTGCTCCGTAGAGAAGCCCAAATATCACCTGAAGGAAAAACCTAAACGATTATCGCCAAAGAGCGGAGCAATGATGACATTCTTTAATAGGCCAATGCAGAGGTTAGCATCGCAAAGTCTACAGCCAATAAAAGCGATGGGGTTTTTGGATATAATACAACCCAGTCTCACGGCATTTAGTTTTATAGTCACGAAATTTATTTGATCTATTGATTCGTGTTCACCAACACGATTTTTGCATTTTTTTCGTTTCACAGAACGATTTTAAAAGCAATGTATTTCTATTGGTAGTACGTTTCGTGCCTGCACCACGTCTTTTTGTCCGGTCGAGTCTTGGAAGACCAGAAGCTTTGTGTTTCATAAAAACATTTTCTTACTCAATATCTTACCCTAAGCCTAACCCTATTATTTAAAATTGTATAATGTCGGAGTTTTGTTGCCGTCCGCGAGGAAAAGAAATGGCTCAGAGCCTCAGAATACTGAAACCTGTTTTTTTTTTTTTTTAAATGTTCCTTAAAATGTTGTATTATTTGGTGCAGGCACGAAACGTACTACCAAGAGAAATACATTGCTTTTAAAATCGTTCTGTGTGACACGAAAAAAATTCGAAAATCGTGTTGGTGAACACGAATCAATAGATTAATTTCGTGACTATAACACGAAATGCCGTGAGACTGTGTTGAATACGATATTTGCACGTTTTGTTCGTTGGGATAACCTCCATATAGTTACATCATTTTAATGCATCTCCAGAAGTAAAAAGCTAATAGACAAGCTACCTCACGTCACATGACATCGGGTAAAAACCGCTGAGCTAAAGGCGGCTAATGTTTGGCTTGATGACGGTTTGTAGTCTCATTTAGCCACTTGTTAGTAGCCACTGTTTTTAATTAAAGCTACAGACATTCACCAGTGAGGTATTTACTGACGTCATAGAACAAAACGTGAACATTTCTTCAGCTTGTTTTAACTACAGACCTTATTTCAAGCTTCTAACTAAAAACCCATTCAAAAAAGCATGAAGACAAGCGAACTAGAAGCGCTAAACGCTTACAAGGATTCCTTCCGTCATGTTCCATACTGTTGACAGCCACTAAAGCAATCAATAATCAATGTTATCCTGTTTAAATCAGCATAGTGGCTCAGCGAGTCGCAGCTAAAAGCTCCAGGGTTAAAATCATGGATGCATAGAAGACATGATGTAGGTTATGCACATGATTTGGATTCACTGAACTGCCATTGGGCGTGTGATTGTGGATGTGTTTTGTGAGCAACACACTGGCAACCTTTCCAAGGGTGTCGGTGTGAAATAGCACCAACGCTCAGAAGCACATTTATTTCTGGATTTCTGGATAGCACAAATTCAAAGGGGGCCAAATTCACAATATTACTGAGAAGAAGCTTAATGGAGAGTAGCAGTGCATAATTAATCATTGATGCTGTGTTGATGCCTGTCCAGTGGCGAGCCGTCAGGGCCCTTCTAAAAAATATTATCAAAAAACATTAAATGTTTTAATTATTTTTAAAATATTTTTTTTGTTATATTTTTCATTAGTTTTACTTTTTTCTTGCAGTCTCATTCAGCCACTTGTTAGTAGCCACTGTTTTTAATTAAAGCTACAGACATTCACCAGTGAGGTATTTACTGACGTACTTTATGTCATAGAACAAAACGTGAACATTTACATTTTTTAATAATTTTTTCAATATTTTTTTTGTTATATTTTTCATTAGTTTTACCAAAATGACTTGATGTAATTGTTAAAAAAACATTTCCAAAGAAATAAATCCTTCGAATCTGCCTATTCAGTTTCTGTTGGAATGTGAAGGGTTAAATGAAAGAAGCTCCTTTAGCCGTCTCTGCGAGTTACTTTGAAGAGAGGAGCTGATTGGTGGTCCTGCTGTAAATTCACAGAGGGCCAGCTATAGTAACTGAACGTAATGTCAAATGACAGTACAATTGACCAATCATATCTTCCCTCTCAATGGGTGGGTTTTATTATCGTGGACTTTATGACAAGTTCCGCCCGCTGTGAAGTCTATGCATGTGTTATAACAACAGCTCAAGCTAGGGAGAAGTAGCTAATTAGCATAAGTTTGTTCATGATGGCTCATGTCAGTGATAGTGATGACATCTTTGTGAAATTATTAACCAAGTCATTTTCAAGATTGAGTTACAATGATAAACTGGAGTGGCAAAGGATCAGCTGCATGACCCCGCCATCAAGTGCTTCATCCAAAAGGACAGGAGGATGGACTTTGTGTTTAAGGTGTATCAAAGGTAGGCCTAAGTCATTTTCAATGTGGGCCGCCGTGCCGACTTAATTCATTTGTAATTGTTACTTGGCTGTGGGTGCCCTGTCATGATAGGTGTTTATATAAATGGTGTTGTTTTGTGTGGTAGAGCAGGGTCGCTGTCATTGATGCCTTTTGCACCACGGGCCGCTGTTTTGATATTCCGCTGAAGTGCTGTGACGTAATAACTCTTCTTTCTTTCTTTTTTCTCGAGGGAAGGGGGGGGTCAGAGGGCCTAAAAGTCACGGCTCGCCACTGTCTGTACTTCACACTGTCTTATCAGCACAGATGACTAAACCGGACATTTTTCATCCCTTCAGTTTGTGATGATTTTCTCACCAAGAGCTTCAGAAGCTTCTCCTCTGTCCACCAATTACAGCTTTACTCTGCTATCCATGTGGGCATTGTCCACAGTATTTATGTATTACATGTCTGATATATGTAATATGCAATGTAAAGTGCTTTGACCACTTGGAAAAGCGCTAAATAAATGCAATGAATTATTATTACTATTATTAACTATTCATTATTATTACTATCCTCATCATAGTACTCAAGGTATTGACTTAACATATGGTTAACTTTATGCAAGACAGTATACATAACATTTGAGGGATTAATACACGTTTAATGATATTTCTTATATTCATACAAAATAATAATAAAAAGGAAAAAAAAAAAGTTAATTATTTAAATAAAAATGACATAATTACATGTTTTGAATAAAATGTCTTGTTTAAAAAGAAATTATATAAATAAAGTTGGCCAACATTTCCAAGACTTGGCTGATTTTAGCAATGTGATCGCACGATTCCTTCAGATATTATTGCCAACTTTATAATCCCCGAACGTCAACAAGCACTCTGTTCCCAGCTGTGTGCGTCACTTTATAGTGTCCTCTGGCTTCCGTCGTGTTTTGAACTTCTTGCCGCGTTTTATATTTGCATTGTTTCTGCCATTTTCTCATAATGGAAGTTTTTTGGGCACCTTTGCACGTGTTGACCTCCGTACATTTGTGTTTGAAATGTGCTTTATTAAGAAACTAACCTTAACCCTGCATATTGGATTTACACCTGCTCTTTGTCCGACTCACAACAAAAACATACTTTGTTCACTGCCCTCAGGTACAGGTAACAGCTGCTGGCCTATTTCCTCTGGCCTCGACCGCTTGCTCTCCATCCCAGAACAAATAGATAGAAAGACTCGCGCGCGCGGGCCAGCACACACACACACACACACACACACACACACACACACACACACACACACACACACAACACACACACACACACACACACACACACACACACACACACACACACACACACACACACACACACACACACACACACACACACACACACACACACACACACACACACACACACACACACACACACAACACACACACACACACACACACACACACACACACACACACACACACACACACACACACATCACACACACACACACACACACATCACACACACACACACACACACACACACACACACACACACACAACAACACCACACACACACACAACACACACACACACACACACACACACACCACACACACAACACACACATATTATTAGATAGCTAGATAATTGACTGAGGACCTGAGGGCTTGATGTGTGGGCGGCATATGGCGGAGTGGCTTAATGGAGAGCTTTTACAGTGTAATATAACCGAAGGGAGCAGTGTTTCACAGACAGGATCCCATGGGAGGGTCAGAGTGAGTATTGTATCGTGTACATCCTTCAGGGGGCCAAACCCACCACAGAGGTACAGTAGAGGTGTTCAGGTGAAGGTGACTAAAAATACACCTCAATCTCTCTCAGTTCAAGTTTACTTGCAGCTTGCAACAAAACCAGTATGTGCAGCGATTGCTGGATTTCAACAAGGCCGTTTTTCCTGCTATTTTGTTGATCATTTCTGAAATCTGATCTAAATTGTTTTCTCTTTTTATGACTTAGGAATTGATCCAAAGAAATGTGTCTAAAATAATCTGTTTCAGTTCATTATTGAAATTGTTTTATATGTCAAACCAACACATCCTCACTACCAGGTCAGCCTATGTTGACGTTATGTCAAGTCCCCTGTGTCGGCTTTTTCCAACGCAAGGGGGGGGGCCCTTAGCGTACATTTTCAACTTTCCGGGATGTCCATAGTCCTCTATATAGCTCCCTAAACGTATGTTGTAGATGACTTGAGATCGCGAGCGAATGCTACCTGCAGATCCATTCTCACAGCGTTTATCAACCTTTTCTTACTCAATATCAAGCCACACTTATTGTTTTTACTTCTTCATTTTAATGGAATAATGTAGGACTTTTGTTGCCGTCAGTTATGGGGAGAGTAGGGGCTCAGAATACTGAAATCTGTATCTGTATCTGTATTAATGGGTTTCTAAACCACACACTGTTATTTACTCAACAATAACACATCATTATCCTTGTGTTTATTTCTTTGTTTGATTAATAAACACAAGTTGGAGTCCGTCAGGACCGAGGGTTAGAGCAGCTCATTTGCTTTAGAGAATTTTACACCCGGAAGTAAATATTCTCTCCGCTTCGCTTGACAAACCCTGTGATAGTCCTCAAGCTCTGTGATTGGAGAGTGTGCTCCGAGGGTTACGCCGAGCGTCGAACAGCACTTTGAAATGGGATGGAACCACGGCAGACTGTCCAAATCTGGATTTGAACGGGTCCACCGCGGCCCCCCCCTCCCCCACCCCGTCCCCAGAACTACACATGCTGGCTATTGTGTTTCGCAACATGTTCTCTATCTATGGCACGTCTCTACTGGGAGTTGTAGTTTTAAAAGACGTTTTCGTATTTCCCATAATAAGAAGTTGCCAGTATTAAACTGTGTACATCCCTGGAGGTTTAGGGGATAGGAAACACTCACATTTAAAACATATAATTAATAAATGGGTGAAAATTGCTTGTGCCCATAATGGGCAGCATTAATATATATACCCACATGCCAGCTAAGGTCAGAAGAGCTTTATTTAACAGCTGGTCTTAAGTCTGTGACCCCCTCCTGTTGTTCATTGATAAGCCTGAAACATGCACTTGTCAAGGTTCAGAGGCACATTTTGAAAATATGGCAGTAGCCATCGATCATCTTAAGATAAGATATACTTTATTGATCCCAAGTTGGAAACATTTGCGTTACATCAGCATGTGTAACAGTTGTAAATATGCAGTGGTGTTTATTTGTAAATCATTTAGTATAATCACACAAATTCTGTGTTTTATATTTAATAATTCTGTGTTCTTTATTTATTGAATGTTCAATACCTGACAAGGTCGGCGATGAAACACTTGGGTCACAGGTTCCTCAACAGTGCATTACAAGACATCTATCAATATGTGTGTACCTCCACCATTAAACTGTCGTATTCTGCACATTTCTTATACTATCTACATACATCTTATAAGAGTATAATACATATGTATTAGGGATGCACGATATTGGTTTTTTGAAACCGATACCGATAACTTCCTGCTTCTCAAGACCGATAACAAAAAAAATGTTACGCCACTAATTATTTTAACGCGATTAACGCATGTGTATTTTTTTTCCTCGGCCGCCCCGTAGTTTCAGAGCGCATCGAGTTTAAAATACCATCTACAAGCTGATGCTGACAGCCCCGCTCCTGCCGCCCGCTTGTGGCAGACCACACTTCCATGCTCACCGGCAGGCACCGACTGGCTGTTTGGAGGACCGGGAGGGTGTGTGTATGTGTGGCCCGAGCGAGCGAGAGAGAGACCTTACGTGCATTGTTGTTGTTAGCATCTGGTGCTAGCTCGCTGCGCTAACGGATATAAGGAGCTGTTTAAATGAAAACAGAGGAGCGACATTTCGCCACAACTGCGCCGAGCACTTGACTTTATGCAGGAAGCCAGACAGTGGGACATTGTACGAAAAGTCAGCACACTCAGCACGGATAGTGCAACATGATTGCAGCGTCCAGGCAGCTCCCGTTCGAGAATATGCCTTGAGTTGCACATAGCTCCAACGCCCATACCACCGACAACATGTTTGTTTTCTGTCCTGGCTTCACGGCCGCACACCATTTACGTCACAGCCAGGCATGAGTTAGGGAGCGCTGGATTTGTGAAGAACTCCCCTCTTCCTAAACCACTAATACCACAGTACTGGCAAAACGGGAGGAGCCGAGTGAAAAACAAGCGCCCCTCATCCCAATCCACACCGCAGTATTTTTTCTTTTTTTTTA
This sequence comes from Gymnodraco acuticeps, assembly GCF_902827175.1. Taxonomy (NCBI): domain Eukaryota; kingdom Metazoa; phylum Chordata; class Actinopteri; order Perciformes; family Bathydraconidae; genus Gymnodraco; species Gymnodraco acuticeps. The sequence continues at coordinate 39,077 of NW_022991103.1, forward strand.
CCCAAAAAATATATTGTATATTATCGGGGATATTAATACTGGTATCAGGTTTATCGGGATGACGTCATAATTCCTAATATCGGACCGATAATTATCGGGCCGATAATTATCGTGCATCCCTAATATGTATAATATCAGTTTAAATAAGTGCTTAAACATACAGTAGTTAGCATTGCAGGAAAGCAATATATTAGTACTTTGTCAGGCTTAATATGTAGCCTATACCCCCAAAGCTTTTTTCTTATTCAAAATAAGACCTTAACCTAAAGTATTCTTTAATGTTTAAATAAAGCCTTATTAGTTTGTCTGTCTGTGTCTCCTATTAATATCTAATAATAAAAATAATATATTTCAATAGCGTGCTTTAACCACCAGGTGTCCCTTTCTATCAGCTGTGGTCCGTTATGGTGTAAAAGTCAGCCGAATTAGTGTTGATACTGCAAGGAGACATATTGTGTGAAGAGAAATGTAAGATGTTGTTTGATTGTTGATATATTTATGATCCACGTCACATATTCAGTTTCGGCGGCAGTTCCTCATGTTTGTCTAGAAGTCTTCTCAGCAGGGCTCTATAAATAGCGAACTACGGCAGATATGTAATATGTAATGCAGCCGAACCGTGTATTACAATGCCGTTATGTGATGACCTCCTAAGAGAAAAGCAAGCACACTCGGAATAAAGTATTATTTTATTTTTAAAAAATGTTTCCGTATTTCACATCAACAGGAAGTCCGGTTAACTAAAATGTCCGTGCGCAACAATAATGAATAATGTCAATCACCACATTACACACATCCCTTCACATTTACATTTTAATTTACATTAAAGTATTTCGTGAGGCCTTCTAAAATGTTTTAAAATATAATTAGGGTTGTAGTTGAAGAGTTTGTAAATTATTGCGCAATCACTTAATCGCACAACGGCACGTCCATTAATACAGATACAGATACAGATTTCAGTATTCTGAGCCCCTACTCTCCCCATAACTGACGGCAACAAAAGTCCTACATTATTCAATTAAAATGAAGAAGTAAAAACAATAAGTGTGGCTTGATATTGAGTAAGAAAAGGTTGATAAACGCTGTGAGAATGGGTCTGCGGGTAGCATTCGCTCGCGATCTCAAGTCATCTACAACAGTGGTTCTCAACCTGTGGTACGCCAGCTCCCGCTAGTGGTACGCAGAAGAATCTGAAATATAATTTATTTCTTTTTTTTTAAATAATTTTTTATTATTAAGTGCCATCAGTTTGAGGCTTGATTGAATAACATTAATTAAAAAATAAATCATACTATCAAAATACTACAACGAATGAACATAAGCTTGAGATAATTGAAACTGTGGTTTAAATAAGTTCTAATTGGCTATTGTTGTTGTCAGATTTAGAAACAAATTTAAAGCGTATTAGCGTTGCTAATGACGACCATACTACCCGCGAACGATTAGCGAACGTTGCAAGTAAGCTAAAGAAAGAAGAAAGCTGAATGATGTTAAAAACATGGCTCAAAACGGGAGGTATTCAGAAGAATCAGAAACAGGTTTATTGCCAGGTAGGTTCGCACCTACTAGGAATTTGACTTGATGTCAGGCGCATACATAAAATATATAAAACAAAAAATATTTTACACCATAATAAAATACAGTTAAATAGCAATACAAATTAAATAAAGCAGTAATTTACATGTAAATAGAATGCTATGGATGAATTTTAGAATATAAACTATGAAATGTGAAATAAGAATATGTGCAGAAAGGAGTATGAACATTGTATGCATTAATGTAATGCAGAGATGTGGCAGAGGTAAAGTGTCAGTGGGGGGGCCGGGCCTTGTTTAAGAGGCCGGTAGCGGAGGGGAAGAAACTGTTCAGGGGGTGAACAGTTTGTGTCCAGGGTGGGAGGAGGTACAGAGGAGAATGTTATCAGCGAAAGTGAACAAGTGAATGAGGAGGAGGTCATCAACCGAGCACAAGCGCAGCAAGCGCAGCAAGCAACGCAAAAGTGATGCACAGCCGCTGTGATGGAGGAGAGAAGTGACTCAGGAAGAAGGCATTTGCGCAAATAATGGAGAGAAGGCTGTGACCGAGGTCAAACGCTGAAAAAGCACACACTTGTCCTTAATTGTTATCTTTTTTCTTTTCTTTTTTACTTTGCCACCACAGAAATGGCAATAGCAAACATCAGCAGACTGAAGATGAGCTATTAGCCCTTAGGCTCATCTGCTCCTGGAGGCTTCATTATTATTATGGAACTGAATTCCCACATTTTCTGTTACAATGTAGGTTGTTGTAGGAGGCCAACATTCACACTTTGGTATAGGAAATGACATGTGTGTACAGTTGTCATTTGTTGTGTGAGAATAAGTTATTATTTTGTTCTTTATGTTCTCACTTGTGGTGTGTGTGAGAGAGAGAGAGAGAGAGAGAGAGAGAGAGAGAGAGAGAGAGAGAGAGAGAGAGAGAGAGAGGAGAGAGAGAGAGGAGAGAGAGAGAGAGGAGAAGAGAGAGAGAGAGAGACTGCCCTTTGTACATGTAGCTGTGGCTGACAATAAATAATGTTATTATGAATACATTTGCCTCCGAGTCCTGCATGAACTGTGCATAGACTGTATTTTAACATTGGTCATATGGTGGTACTTGGAGATCTACAACATACGTTTAGGGAACTATATAGAGGACTACGGACATCCCGTAAAGTTGAAAATGTACGCTAAGGGCCCCCCCCTTGCGTTGGAAAAAGCCGACACAGGGGACTTGACATAACGTCAACATAGGCCGACCTGGGAGTGAGGATGTGTTGGTCAAACAGGTTATTTGCAATGGTGTTTTTGGTTGCTAAAACACACATGCTTGCCATTTTGCGCAGCTGAGTTTTCATTCCTCGCTGCACGCTTAAAAACCTTGACAAATAATCCTGACATAACCTTTGTTTCCCACCTGTTTCACAGATCACATGTAGTATTATTAGATCACACATAGAGAATGGGCCAGATGTCTCTCACTTGCCTCTCTGGACCTCCACAGTTCACAATCATGACATAAAATGCAAAAAAGTGCCAATTCAAAATCTGTAAAATGCAGTTTGCTTTTGCAGACGCGCAGTTATAACAAAACTGAATCCAAACAAATGTAAACCCAACATGATGTAACATCTGCATCACATCAGCATGCACCTGCTCTGATGCCAACAGCGTCTCCTCTCCTCTCTGTTACACATCAGTGCTCTGAATGCATAAACTCCAGCTGATGGTTGAATTACTTCAAGCCTGCTTGGTTTGTCTAATTGGATTACAGACGGCCTGATTTCTTCACCAGTTCATGCTTTTTCTCCACCTCAGTCACAATTCAGTAAAAGCCCTGGGACTTCCGCTGCCCTCTGACTCATGTGTCTGACTGCTCTCTCGAAGAAATCCAGAGCATGCTTACCAAAAGGAGGGAAATTAAGTGTGTGTGTGTGTGTGTGTGTGTGTGTGTGTGTCTCGGTTTGCCACAGAGGATGACCTTTGGTGTGATCTGTAGCTCAGTGCAGCTGCTGAAAACCCACTTCCCCCGACATCCGCAAACCACCTCAATGAATCATGCAGTTCACAAATACGCTGGGAAATGTTCAACACGCCACAAAACAAACTGTAGCAGCTTTGCTAAAGCCTCGCTGCCCCTGGTGCTGCGGCAGGGCGCGACGTGTGACACCGAGTGGGAATGTCAGCGACACAGAGCGTGTTTGCTGAGCTGTCCCAAATGCTCCTGTTCAGCCTGAAATATTTACCGCCGTGGCTCCAGTTGTAGAGATGCAATGCCAGGAAAGAGTATGAATCAAATCTCTAAGTCACAAAGGTTTCTATTCGCTGACAGGACAGGCAATTGGAAAGATAAATCAGGAGTCAAAGCCCAGAGAAACAGAGTTCATGACTAAGAAATTGTCACGATCTGTCTGTGTTGTGTTTTGTCTTGTTCTGTCTTTGGTTTCATGTTTTATTTTTGAAAAGTCTTCACCCCCTGTCTTGCCTGTTGCTTTCTGTCTGTTTTCCCTACCTGATTACCCGATTGTGTTCACCTGGTGCCCCTGTGTTTTCTCCTCCCTCCTCACCTGTGTCTTGTTTGTGTGATTAGTCTTGTGTGTATTTAAGTTCTGGTTTTTCTGTCTGTCATTGTTGGTTCATTGTTTGTCTGTGACTGTGTTCACGGGGTAGTGCTCTGTTTGTCCGTGTTAACCTTGATATAAAAGGTATTTTCAGTGTAATCTGCATTTGGGTCCTGCCTGCTTCGCTCACCCCTAACAGAAATACCGTTAGGCTCTTATGTCATTATTGTTTTACAGCAACAGTATACTGAATTTGTAGTGCTCTCAATTTTCTCCATATTTCATCAATCTTATATCAAAACATTTCAAGTATTTCCTCTTTCCGTGGATTTACTGTGACCCAAGCTCTAGTCTTATGTTGCAGTTTTTAAAATGCAACCGGTAGATTAAAAGCAGGGACAACAAAGTAGTATCATAATTAAATCTCCTGTTTTGCTAGCAAAGTAGAGCCATACCAAATGTCATTTTATTGTTACATTTAAAGCTTTTATTGAGGTTTGTTAAAGAAGATTTGGATGTCTGTTGTCAGATTTGATGGTGTCTTCACCCTAACAAAACAGGCGTGAGGGCATACAGTTTTTTTTCCCAGTGACATTTTGTCTTAGAAAGGCAAAACACCGACAAATAGGAATTAACGCTAAATATTTCATCACATACGTAAAGATTGTGAATTGTTAGCACTCACTTATATAAAAAAATGAAAGTCAGTGCAAAACAACTTGTGCTAGGAGCTAAGTGAACAACATTTGAAGAGCTAAGTGGCAATGTGCTACTGTAGCTAGCAAGCTAACAAGTAATATGTTGCTAGCAAGCCCAGAAAATGCTAGCCAGCAACAGCGTCAGTAGTCTACTGTAATCGTTTGGAAGTTTTGCTAGCTTGCTTTAAGACAGTATCAGTATATAAGTACATTACAAAATGACACTAGGTTCTTACTTCACTTATATACAGTCTATGTCCACGACATCAAGTCAAATTCCTCGTAGGTCTCAACCTACCTGGTAATAAACCTGTTTCTGATTCTGATTCTGATGTCTCTTACAAAATGTTGATTTAGAGTTTGAATGTCAATGCTACATTACACAACTGTCCCTCAACAATCGGTTCTCACTCTCAACTCATCACATGCAGACGCTTGCTAAGTGTTAGGAAAAATATCACAGTTCCCCGGCTTGAGCTTCAATCTCTGGATCCATGTATCTGTGATCCTCTCCAGAATGGAAGTAGTCATCACATACAGAGCATCAACTAGTTCCTGAACAGTGTCCTTCACATGCTGATATCCAAGAGAGGGAGTTACACAGTCACAAGATGGAGGAATAGAAAGCAGTATTCAATGTTTACTTCAGATTAGCTCCACGTCAGAAATGAGCATGCTTGTCATATGTCTATCTCCATAGAGGCTGAATCATCATGTTAATCACATAGCTATCATATGCCTCAAACAGTCCTGATGCTCTTCTAGGTAATCACACATCCTGTCATGTACACAGCTACAGTTGGGATACCTTTGTTATCATGTTACTCTCATGTTGGAAGAGGACATTCAGTATTTTCCCAACATAATGGAGAGACAGCAAGCGCATTTCGTGGCATCTGCAGGCAGTGGCAAGTACTTCCGGCATATGCCACAGAGGCCGCTACTCTGTGGTATCTGTGGCAAGTATTTCCGGCATAATTGCCACAGATGCCACAACTTGCAGAGGCATCTGCCACTGCTCAACGGGAGTTGCCACAAGATGCCAGAGTAAGAGAAGGTTTACTGTAGCTGCCACTCGCCTTCCGTGGCAAACGCTGCTATTTAAACCCGTATTAATCGTGTAAAATGTCGCTGTTTAGGCATGACTTTATCGAACTGATCTGTACACAGGACTGATGATCTGTACACAGGGTTGGGTTGTAACGGAATACATGTAACGGCGTTACGTAATCAGAATACAAAAATCAAGTAGCCTGGCCCGTCTACACTACAGCCATAAAAAAATCTTGAAGCTGGGCGTGTCTGAGGCTTGGCGATTTCTCGCGCCCAAGGCGACCAACAACCAATCAGAAATCTCCCGCCCGCCCCCGGCATACAAAGCAATAGCAATGTTAAAACGAAGTAAACTGGATATAAAATCCCCAAACAGGCGAAAACCTACCAGTTTCATCCACTGTCTCTGCCACCTCCCTCCATGCCTCGCTCCTCCGGTTTGTATCCCGGTAGATGAACAGAGACTGATCATACAGCACCGGGTGATTCACTACCGCTATAATGAATTTTCCCTCCATTTTTTTGAATATGAGGAAATGACCTGCGTAGTCTCTCCCAGCATACACGCGGTTTGATTGACTAGCGCTTGTACTGTCAGATTTGCATACGCGGGATTTGATTGGCTGATGCCAAGCATCGAGCCTCAAAAGTTGAACATTGTTCAACTTTTGATGCCGATAGATGCTCGTGATGCTTGCAAAGCCATGCCATGCTCCCCACAATGCAGTTCGGCGAAGTTTAAAAATCTTCTACGTCACCCCATTCAAATGAATGGGCGAAGCGTTGAAAGCATTTTTCGATGCCTGTAGTGTAGACGGGCGGTAACTTTATTCAGCTCGCGTTACATTTGAAAAACAACTAATCTGATTACAGTTACTTTCGTAAACCTGAAGTGAATACATTTTGGAATACTTATTGGAATTATTGGTGGAAAAGTTTCCTCACAAAATGTATCCTAATATTCATTACCGGCAGAACTGTTTGCAGCAGCGCAGCAGCATCTCTGTGAGGCCCCGCCCCCGCACGCAGATGAGAGAGATCTCTCTTTTTAAATATATTGAAAGTTAGAAACGGAGATGGTTCGATAAAACGTGCAAGATAACGTTTATGTAGCATTTCTTTATTGTCGAAATGATGACATTTCATAATGGGATAAAATCAAAGTGAATGGCCTGCTGCTGCTGAAGGCATGGGGCAAATATAACTGTCCTTTGCCTAATTTATAAAGTAAACCTTAGCATCTCACTAGCAGTGGCAACTGCAATCAGTTACAGCTGCCCTAAGTCTGTAGCCAAGTCCGCTGGCAACGTCTAATAACACCAGTATACACGTTGCTGTGTCAATACAGATATGTATTTGTTAATTATTTGTCTTTACTAGTCATAATACACCTGGTTTATCGTAGCAAGCAGTGGAAACTCCCCTCAAGAAGCGACAATTGCCAAGGGCGTTGCAACCCTCACTCGCCAATATTTCATCATAAATATAGCACGTTTGTTTATTTTAGCAAACCATGCTCCAAGTAAAATTGAATAGAAATGATAATGTATAATCTTTTTTGAAAAATAGAGATTGCACATCAGCTCTGTGTACAGATCAGTTCGATAAAGTCATGCCTAAACAGCGACATTTTACACGATAAATACGGGTTTAAATAGCAGCATTTGCCACGGAAGGCGAGTGGCAGCTACCGTAAACCTTCTCTTACTCTGGCATCTTGTGGCAACTCCCGTTGAGCAGCGGCAGATGCCTCTGCAAGTTGTGGCATCGGTGGCATATGCCGGAAGTACTTGCCACAGATGCCACAGAGTAGTGGCATCTGCCGGAAGTACTTGCCACAGATGCCACAGAGTAGTGGCATATGCCGGAAGTACTTGCCACAGATGCCACGGAGAGTAGTGGCATCTGTGGCATATGCCGAAAGTACTTGCCACAGATACCACGGAGTAGTGGCCTCTGTGGCAGATGCCGGAAGTACTTGCCACTGCCTGCAGATGCCACGAAATGAGCCAGGCCCTACTGACATAATGGCAGCATTTTTTAAAGATATTGAGTACTGCATTAGGATACTTTCGAATGTGAATGTCAATGCTGTGAAGTAACACTCATGTCTCTTACCCTCCACAAACAGGAAGCAGGGGACGATGGAGCTGCTGCTCTTCACTCCCGGCTTCTCCTCCATAGCCATCCCTCTCTCTGTGTTTCTCCGAGCGTCCCTCTGTCCGGCTCTCTGTCTCCTAATCCTGAAGGAAAGAGGATAAAGCAGGTCAGTCCACTGGTCTGGCCCCAAGTGTGAGATTAGGTGAAATCCAATCAAGACTAACGAGCTTCGAGGGGCTTTCCATTATGTCTTGCATCCTTTGGTTACTATTAACCCTTCATGAACACACAGTTAGAAATACACGACATTTATAAGTTTTGTACATTTAACGTGTTGAGACTGTAAGTGTAAATATGCACATTGACATTGAATTTTATCTCGTTATACTGTCATCGCTAATACTTCTGCTTTTACCACTCTTATTTATTTATTTGTGTCTATTTTTTACCGCAGTGAGAGTTACCAAAGACATGTCGTTGTACTTTGTATGATGACAATAAAGATGTATTCTATTCTATGTTCTATTCTTATCTTGTATCCGGAACGATCACACTGTTGTTACATTTGTATTGTTTATCTACTGCATAAACTACATCCATAAATATTCAATACTCACACAAAAAGTGAACTCATTTTGTAGCACTGGGAGCTGTGTGCCTTCTACAGTTTACTGTTGCATTCATTTAAATTGCTTTTCTTATTTTGAATTTGTATGCATCATGAATCAGAGCAGCCCCAGGAATATAAACAAAACAGTTCAAATGAATTTTAAAACCTGCGTCACAGTCTGCCTCTGTATACCAAACACACACTGAAACACTGTTTGATCTGAAAAATGCTCTATATTTAAATCATTACATTATATACAATAAATATACCACAGGTTAGATAAACAGTGAACAGTCACACCATATCAGCACAGTTATTCAAAAGTCAGCGCAAAACAACTTGTGCTAGGAGCTAAGTGAACAACATTTGAAGAGCTAAGTGGCAATGTGCTACTGTAGCTAGCAAGCTAACAAGTAATATGTTGCTAGCAAGCCCAGAAAATGCTAGCCAGCAACAGCGTCAGTAGTCTACTGTAATCTTTTGGAGGTTTTGCTAGCTTGCTTTAAGACAGTATCAGTATATAAGTACATTTCAAAATGACACTAGGTTCTTACTCTCAACTCATACTGGTAATATGTTTTCATTTCATTTAATTTCAAACCTTTATTTAACCAGCTGGATATCATTGAGATCATCGATCTCTTTTTCAAGGGAGACCTGCTGCAAGTAGGTTCCACATGAAGACATAAAACAACAGAAAAACAAAAAGGACATCATACAACATAGATACAGAGATTTACAATTGACATACCTAATGCTGTTAGCAGACCAGAAAATGCTACTGCTAGCTAGCAATAGAGGAAGACAGCCACACCATGCCATGCAACCGAGGAAACTGAAATTGTCAATAGGGTAACTTTTAACAGTCTTGCTAGCTTCATAAAGAAATCGGTAGAGAAGTGCTTTACACAACTTTCCCTCAAGCTAACAATATCAACAACCCAATAAGTAGCCTACTACTTGGTCTCACTTTTTAGGACATTTGGTAGAAGTGAAATTCATAATGTTGCTACTTGTTGACATTTAGTCAAATATCATGGTTTTGGTTCAAATTGGTACATTTGTTAAGGGACTTAAGCTAAGTAAGTATCTACATTACGTTCATGATATAAATACTGTATGTCCAGCACATTACGTATTTACATTGCTTGAAAATGGGTAGCGTTGACTCTGAGTTTTGGTCTGAACTAGGGAAACAAAAGGCGGTCTTCTTACACACACACAAAGTTCATCCGTACGGAAAATAAGTCAAGCACCCCTTATGTCAGAATTGCCTTAAAATAAGGCAAGTCACTGTCGAGTTGGGACACATAAAGCTTCTTCTGGGTGTTTCTTCAACTCGTCCGTCAACAATACCTCCTATAGATGGACTTTCTCATAGTTTATACATCATCTGACATCGTTGTTTACTCCTGTCTTAATTACAAGGGCTATTATAAGCCACCCTAAACATCTAAAACCAATGTTAGAGGGTTTGTAGACGGTCATAGTTTGATGTAACAGGCCACTGACCAAGTTGTTTCCACTTAAACTGTATACAAATAGATTAACGAAAGACAGTGGCGAGCCGTGACTTTTATACCTAGGCCCTCTGACCCCCACTCCTTCCCTCAAAAAAAAAAAAGAGTTATTATGTCACAGCGTATACTTCAGCGGAATATCCAAACAACGGTCCGGGGTGCAAAACGCATCAATGACAGCGACCCTCTCCCACACAAAACAACACCTGTAAATAACCCAATTTGTGTTCTTTGAAATTGAAAAGGATATTGCATTGTGTTTGTTACTTTCGTTGTAGTTGTATGTCTTAAGTGTAATTTGGCATGCTTTTATTTTGAAGGCGAGTTTACGCTGTTGACAGGAAGTTGTTACTATGGAAACAAGAAAAGCTTCACAGCGGGCGGAACTTGTCATAAAGTCCGCGATAATAAAACCCACCCATTGAGGGGGAAGATATGATTGGTCAATTGTACTGTCATTTGACATTACGTTCAGTTACTGTAGCTGTCCCTCCATGAATTTACAGCAGGACCACCAATCAGCTCCTCTCTTCACAGTAACTCGCAGAGACGGCTAAAGGAGCTTGTTTAATTTAACCCTTCACATTCAAACAGAAACTGAACAGAAGGATTTATTTATTTGGAAATGTTATTTTAAATTCAATTAAATCAAGTTATTTTGGTAAAACTAATGAAACATAACAAAAAAATATATTTTTAAAATATATTTAAAATAATTCTTTTTTTTTTTTTTAAATATTTAAATACATTACAATAAAACATTTTTTATTGTAATGTTTTTAAATATTATTTTGTAGAATATCTTAGGCCCTCAGAGAGGGCCTAGAGGGCCCTAACGGCTCGCCACTGACGAAAGAGAAAAATAGGAAAGATTTGTCACAGTAAAGTGCCAGCAGTAATCACACTGTAATCCCCTGTTGTCACACTTTGCAAACCTTCCCAAAAGTGAGTATGAGTGCTCAGCTAAATGTAGTGTTTGCCTATTTGTAGGCTTTTTATCTATCACTTTGCTGAACTTAGAACAGAAACTTTATTTTCAGAGACTTGGCAATGAAATTAGTCATGGGTTGTCAAGTTGGACAGGCTTTAAAAACTTGCAATATATAGAGAAGACAGGGGAGGTAGAAGTGTCTTTGTTTCTGAGAAGCTGTCAGGTTGACCTCTGTCTGCTGGTGAGTTTGAGTGTGATATGTGCCGGGGAGCTTCCTTTCCTCCTAATTCCTTCAACGCTGGTGGAAAGAATAGGCCTGAGGGATGAATAAGGCATGAAGCCAAGCTCTTAGCGAACAATACAATGTGCCAACCAAGACTGCTTTTTAGAGACTGTGGGAGACTTGTACAAAATGTAAGAAAAGGAGCTGCCAAGGTGAACAAGCAAAAAGCCCCAGGTAACGGAAACCAAACGTCAGAGAAACAGAAAGACTGAGCAAGGACTCAATTCTCAATGTTTCTTCCCCTCAGTGGGAGGCAGAACAAAGAGGCTCTCCTCCAAAGTTTTGGGCCACCGGCTGAGAAAGTACAAACATGCATGAGTTGGTGGTGGCAGATCTGCTGAAGATAAAAACGGCTTTACCGCAGAAACCACTCGGGTGACGAGAGACGATGTATGGAAGCTTTTGATGTTTAATAACTGATAAGTGGGACACCAAGCGAGGGATGATTTTACGCAGAAAATGAAAGCTTGTTTTCTCCATGGGTGTGTGCAGGCTTCTGAGCTGTCCCACGCACATTTGGTGTTAGAGAATTTTGCTCAGAAGTGTTTGCTGAGTGCTGATTTGGATGACAAGTTTGAAGCTTAATTAGTATGAGAAAATCTGTGTTCTGCTCAGTATGCAGAAAGTGGAAACAGAGTTAGAGGATTACACTTCATTACTAAAGGTTGTCAGTAAAATCTGTGTTGAGCAAGTATTACTTAGTGGTTAACTCCAAAGCCTGCAAATCCGGAAACATTATCTTCAGTTGTTAGAGCTTCTTCAATCAATATGTTTATATTACGTATAAAATGACAATGTGACAAAGGTGTTTCAAGTTAGTCAAGGTTTTTTCCATAAGTAAAACAGAAGGCGTGTTTTTGCCCTGTAATTCAGATCCGGACAATAATTGAATTGGTTCTTACCATGATACAAGCTTACACCAAGTTTTAAAGCCTGTAGTTATTCTGTATTCATGCTGACAGACAGACAAAAAAGCAACACACCAACCCAAACAAATGACCTCATTGGCAGTGGTAATAATGATCATACCAATCTGCAGGTCTCCTCCAAATGTGTGCGTTTAAACTGATTGTGATGTCTTTCCAACACCTTTACTCTTTTGGTTCACTCTCACTACAACAACTCGAAATCTTGCCAAGTATATTTGTCTAATATCTAGTCTAGAATATGTCTTTACACCTGATATAACACACAATAACTTCAGAAGTAACACTGCAGTGAGATATCGGGTCTTGTTTTTAGACAATGCATCATCTTGTTAAGTCAAAAAATCTTATTTTGAGTTGTATCTCAAAAGAAACACATATTTATTTGAAAATCACCAACTGATATCAGAAAATAGAAAACTTTTGTGCATTTGCGGCTTATATTCTAACACAAAATGTCCTGATTCTGGTCAAATATAGTTAAAAATGAGTTCTCCCAGCTGATTACAAGATCTGATTTATCTAAATATCCCTTCTTATTTCAAGTAATCTTACCAAGCAAATGTTCACTTGTTCTATTGGCAGATGTGTGTACTTATAAGTGAAAACACCTTATTCATTATTGTTTGACTTGTTGTTGGAGCAGCATTTCTTCCCGTGCTCAAGGCTCTAACAGGGTCATTTTTAACCACAGCACGTAACTGTGACCAGAGAAGAAAGCTAAAAACTAACTCACCAATACAAGCTCAGCACCAATCAGCTGACACAAAGAGAGAGGCAAGTGGGCGGTGGACTTTTACCCAGTTTAAACTATATTGAGACTTAAAGTTCTGCATATGGGAAGGCGTGGCCAGTTTAAGTGACAGGGTCTGGTCACATGACACTATCCAAAACCACCTCCAACCCTTCAATGATCCACCTCTTTACCATTATTGGATTAGCGAGTTAGATGGAGTCGTCACTGCCAAGATGACGAAAGTCGGATCCCAAATGTAACTTTACAACGGCTATTCAGAAACCTTTGAGTGACGTGACAGAGACTATGTCCACATTTCATACTGTCTAGGCCAAGTAGTAGGAGTGGTTGAATAAGTTATTTGATGCTATTAAGGGAATGTAGGATGCCCCACAAGCTCATTTCTTAGAAAATGTGTCCTTACTTGCAGCCTGGCTCGTATTCGACCTCTGTAACTCTGCTAAATTGAGACTTACATGCACAGAGCTTTGTGCATGTATTTGAGATTTGGATGCAGGAGGCTGTCCAGCTGGTTCTGATCTAATTAGCAGGGTCCAAGTGAAAGGGGGCTTAATCTAATCGTCCATCTATCAATCGGAGGAAATCAAAGCAACCTGTCAACACAGACAGGAGATGTGTGCTTGAGACAGATGCGTGTAGTCTGAGGGAAACAAAGACAGACAGAAACCAGAGCCAATTACACAGAGACACAACCAAAACATGTGGGAACTGAAATCAAAATGGTGGAGCTGCAGAGGGGAAAGTTGAATTAGCACCGTCACACACTCACACTGATACACACACACATGTATGAAATTGTGGAGAGCAGGACATTTGAATCCTCTGCTGCTCCTTTAAGGACCCCAGTCAGAGGGTAGGAGCAGCCATATGTCCTCTGCTGCCTCTGCAGTCCAACACCCTGCCCCAGGACACACAGCACACACACACTGCATGTGAACACACACTCACACACACACTAAAAGGCTAATTGGGTACAACAATCTGGATCAAGCTTGAGTTTATTTCTGCGTTACCAAACGAATGCTCTTCTCCACATTTGTGCAGCAGCAATGCAGCGTTAAAATACCAAATGTCACTCAGAGGTTCTTTTATATATTTGTGCTTCATGTTCCATAACTGAAATATTTTACACTTGTACTGCAGAATTTTTTTTCCCAGCAATTGACATGTTTGATTTTAGCATTTACCTGCAGCCCAGTGCTGTCTCTGTCCATTTGCCCTCAGGGATTTGTGTGAGTGTGTGAGCCTTTTTGCCACACTGCATGCTCCATCTCATGCATATCATCCCCATGCAGTACAGGAAGTCCTGTGCCAAACAATACACCTGAGTTGAGTCACAAACAAACAAACAAACACCTCCTCTGCTTGTACTACACGGCATCCCCTCCTCTCCTATTAGTAGGACAAAGTCAAGGAGGAGAGTTCATCCATAATAGGATTTACCCGGTGCCGGATAATGAGGGGCTTCTGTTTGGGGAATACCACGGCAAAACACACACACTGGGACACTCCCCCCGCACCAAAGACTCATGATGTATTAAAAGCAGAACATGTTTTTGTGGTATTTCCTTGCGTCCTTTCCTCCCTCCTTACCTCGTCTCGTTTGCACCAGATTCCTATGCGGTGGTCATGTCAGATCAGATGATGGTGTAAGTAAGTGGTGTGAAAAACCATCCAGCTGTCCTCTCTTCTTCCTCCTCTACTCTCCCCCACGGTGAAGCGTGAGAGACGGCAGCAGCTCCAACGTCTCCGTCTCCAAATCCTCCACACACACACGCTCTCTCACACACACACACACACCCTCCTCTTTTAATTAGCTTGTTCCTACCAACAACCGGCAATGATGAGTATTAAATTAAGTGGATGAAATTGCCTCCTGTGCAGCGTGCATCGGTCCGATGAGGAGGCACTGAGGAGAGTGCAGGAACATGTGTGTGTGAGAGAGAGAGAGAGAGAGAGAGAGAGAGAGAGAGAGAGAGAGAGAGAGAGAGAGAGAGAGAGAGAGAGAGAGAGAGAGAGAGAGAGAATGCATTATGTGTGTCAGCTCATTTGTATTCAAAGCTTGTTTTTTTTTCACTCCATCCCTCCCTCCCCTTCTATCTACCTCTGTCCATCTCTCCCCCGTATCTCCCTCCATCCATCCATTCCTCCCCCTCTGCCTCTTCATGAATGGAGGTAGGGGTAGAGGACATGAACCTGACCCAAACATTAGAGGGGAGAAGGAGGGATGCTGCAGAATATAGGGGGGGAAGAGGGTGTGTGTGTGTGTGTGTGTGTGTGTGTGTGTGTGTGTGTGTGTGTGTGTGTGTGTGTGTGTGTGTGTGTGTGTGTGTGTGTGTGTGTGTGTGTGTCTGGATGTAGGTTAATGATACACGGCTATTGATCTAACACTCCTGGTCTGGAGCACATGTAACATCACAGGACAAAGCTGGTTAGCAGAGAGAGGGGTTAGCATAGCTGACTGGACAGTGTGTGTGTGTGTGTGTGTGTGTGTGTGTGTGTGTGTGTGTGTGTGTGTGTATGTGTGTGTGTGTGTGTGTGTGTGTGTGTGTGTGTGTGTGTGTGTGTGTGTGTGTGTGTGTGTGTGTGTGTGTGTGTGTGTGTGTGTGTGTGTGTCAGTGCAAAAGGTGAAAATCAGAAAGAGTTTTGTTCATGGTGAGATTCAGAGGAACTGCTTTTAAAACAGTGCATCAACTTTGACTGTGAAGCTGCTCAGGGCTCAACCTTAAAACGACTTTTAAGGTTGTTTCCGACGCACTTCTTTTCTTCAGACGATCGAGGCAATCCAATACTGGCCCCCGCAGGGAGGGGACAATTGTTAAAGCAAAAGATGTGGTGAAGTTAAACTGGATGGGACATGTTTAGTCATATGGTTTTATTGATGCCATAATGAGTCCTACAACCTGGGGAAATAGTTAGCATTTGAGCACTACCGGTTAGCTCGTTTCCAAGTCAATGTGTTTTTATATGTGTTTTGGTTAGATGCCTGACATAAAGGTCTGTAGTTTAACACAAATTGGAGATAAATGTAGGGTTTTTATTCTACGACATAAAATACTTCACTTAAAGGTAGGGTAGGTAAGAATGGAGAAACCAACTCGAGTGCGCTAGAATTTGAAAGTACGCAGCCGAAAAAAATCTGCCCCTTCCTTCAGACTTCCTCACAGAGCCAGTGTTGCCAACTCCATAGTAAGGAAAGTAGCTATTGGCTGTCCGAAAAGTCGCCCGAAGTCGCTAAATGACGTCATCGCCTAATTTGCATATCATGTAATGGCGGCTGTAGGCAAAAAACGTTCCCAACCCTTCAAGGATCAAAACTTGAAACCACCGGAGTTAAATCCAGACGACAGTAGATCAGAAATGTCTTTGCCTTTTGAGTATGTTTTGGGGTTTTAACATGACAGTTTGGCATAGAAATCCCCCTTACAATAAAGGCAGTATGCCCGTGTGTCATCTCCAATAAATGGCTTCAACCATCCTTTATACTCAGGGTTTAATTCCCACTCCTTTCTGTATTTTTGAGAATACAATTTAGACTGTGCCATGATGTTTAGCTTGTCACAGAGAGGCACACACACAGTGGACGAGGTGATTGAGTGACTGAGGCTGTGTGAGGCAAAGCAAAGGCAGTTATTTATTATAGTGTGAAAGTGAGTGAAGAAACATTTACATTCAACATTTAAATCCCGCTCAAAACCAGGACGGCTTGGCAGTTGGCGCATGCGCAATTCATTTGCAGTCTCGACGCGGGGGAGTGTGGTTGTCTCCTCTCTGCTCTCACTGCAGCAGCAGCTCTGCTGCGGCCAGGCAACTGTCAGTCTGAGCGCCTGTGAGTACTATGGGAGGGAGGCGGGGCTCACGGCAGCACCCGCGGCTCGTTAACTGCAGAACAATGTGAGTCTCCAAACACCAGAAAAGTCGCTAATAACACCATTATAAATCGCTAGATTAGTCGTTAGTCGCTTTTGACACAAATAAGTCGCCGGAGGGTTTGGAAATCCGCCAAATTTAACGAGAAAATCGCCAAGTTGGCAACACTGCACAGAGCCCCTCCTCCAACACATACGAACGCGCACATGACCAATGAGGGCACGAGATAAGTTTGTGCACAGATGGAAGGCTGACAGGCAGGTAGGCCATCCAGTTACTTTAGCCGGGCGGCTCAGATGATTGGTCGTGCTTTTTACAGCGCCACAGCTTCCACAGATGACATTTTTGTATGTATTTATTGTCAAAGCATTTAATGTATTCATTGCTATCGGGAAGTTAAGAGAATTCCATGGAATATAACAAAAAGTGTTTTTCCTACCCTACCTTTAATACCCCAATAATCTGACGTTACCTGGCTGCTAAACCCTAGCTTAAGCTAGCTTAGTTTAGTGGTGACGTGAAGTCATGTGATCATGCTGTAGTTCCTTTATAGTCTAACGTTAGCTTATTACTTCAGTCAATTGCATTTACGCTTCAAAAATCATAAAGTGGTGTAATTATGCGAAAATGTGTAAGTTACATAAATGTTTGTTTTTCCGGCATATTGTCTGTCGTCGAGGGAGCCCTTGCAATGTTAACTTTCAGGTCGGCAACAAAAAAGATGTCATCTTTGCTCGACTCTATGCAGGTTGGTTGTTCCACCACTTTGGCAGATATCTGTTTGACCTTAAACCACTGTGTGAATCACCAAAAATGAATAACAACCAGAAACATCAAAGCAAAGTTTGCCTCAGTTAAAATACAAACTCGGATCTGACTACCTTTTGCAAGAAGCTTTGATCATAAACATCTTATTTGATCTTGTTTTTAACGAATATCTTGCTTTTTCTTCCTTTTAAAATGCACACATTGACTCGAGGGCAGGTGGACTCTTGCAGCTCAGAGACACAGAGGTGCTAAATGAATCAAGAGGTTAACCTCGGGCTTTTCAGCTGGTGGTGGCTTCTGCCTCGCCCACTCTTCATTAATATAGCATTACCTCAGAGACATTAATAGCCAGCCACTCGCCTTTCTTTATGTGCACAGAGCTTCAGATCAATATTTTATGAACAATAAAACATCAAGAAAGAGGCAATGAATCCATGTTCTTGTGCTGGTGACCAAAAAGGGAAATCCACATGGTCCATCCTCAATCAGATACCAATGTGTTGTCCCTTTGGCTTGAAATGTAGTTATCTGTTAATAGAAATAAGACTGGTCTCTTTACTTTGGTGATTCCCTGACTTTGAAGGTTGACTTTTTGGGGTTTTGAGCGAAATCTGTCAACAACTAGCCTATTGGACACACTCTTGTTTTCAGAGGCGAATTGTGGACGATTCAGGACCTTTGGAACGAACTGGGCAAAGAAAGTAAAAAGACACTTATTCATGGCCTTTTTTTAAAAACATATTCTTTATTAGTTATGTTCTCATATTCCCCTAAACATCCAATAGTACTCCAATTTAGATGAGACGTTTCTTTAACAAGGAGTCACAACACGTTTAAGGTCTCAAATCCTAAAAATCAACATGAGAATATGAAAAACAAAATGTATAGAAATCAAATCAATAATAACACTGAGAACGTAAGTAACAAAGGTATAACAGATGAGTTTTATATATAAGGTCATCCTACATATTACAATAATACTGTCACGCTTGGGGAAAAATAGGACCTAAATGCAGATTGAGGAGGAAGCAGGTTTCAAAAGGAAACAAAGGCGAGCTTTATTTTCAAAAGCTGAAAAAACAAGAATCCATGAACAGGTACGAAGTAGCATCCAAACAAAAGGTGACTGTGACCAACATGAAGGGAGACATGAACGACAAATAATGAACCAACACCCAACACAGGAAGAGACTAGACTAAATACAGGGAGGGGTAATCACGAGACGAGAAACAGCCGGGCAGGGAAGGAGAAACACAAGGGCAACAGGTGAACACAATCAGACAATCAGACACACCAGGGAAACTAACGACAGGGAGGAAGACAAGACACAGGGAGAACAGAATAGCTAAATAAAACCATGACATAAAACTAAGATCGTGACAAATACACTCCAATATACTTAGTGTTAGGAAAATATCACTCGACACCGGGATGAGAATCAATAGTCAGGTACTAATTTATTCTTGCAAGAAGGAGCAGAGTTAAGTCACATACAAAGGATATGGTTCAACTCACACACATGAGGTATGCTGCTCAAAGGAGCAGGAAGTAACATCAAGCTTATATAGTGTAAAGTCAGGAGGTACCAAACAGTGTCGTAAATCGGTGGCGTCATCAGGAAGGCGTCGGGACATCTCTGGAAAGGCAGTGTTGCTCTTTGCCCCAGAAAGAGGAGAGGAGACAAAGTGTGTGTGCTCTCGTTGGTATCAACAACATGAATTATGCCCTGCCTTCTCCTATCTACGAAGAGGCAGCTGCAAGGTCACACATCATCATGCCCATCAGAAAACCCATAATAAAGAAGACACCTTGTATTTTCTCCAACACTTAGGGGAAATATCCATATACCAGAACATTTTTTTTTTTAAATCCTAATTTTATTATATTATATTATTTTGGGGTGTCACACAGCGTCCAATTCCTTTTTTTATGCAGCCTTTAGAATCCTTCCATTATTAATCCCAGTTTTTTTTTTTTAATCCTCAAGCAAAGGAGGAACCAGATCAAACCTTTCCGACTTCTTCTGTGTCCTGTTCTATTAATTTCCCCTCCATTCCCTCCTAAATCACCTCCCATAGGTCACACTCCCCCTCCTCCGATGCTGAGTGTGCTGTCCCGCCCAGTATTTGGGTCTCAGTGGGATTGTCAAGTCGGTAGATGAGATATGGCTCGAGCATCGTGGAAATGAGAAATCTTCCTGTTGTGGGGCCGTTATGGTTTACAGCACATTGGATGTTGTCCCATGGGTCTACTCTGCTCCCAGCACCAGACCCTGCTTTATCTCTCCGTCCATCCCCCTCTCAATGGAAACCCCCATAACTACGTCCTTCAGTGACAGAGAAAACTGACAGAAGAGGTTGAATCCACTTCTTCATGTCTCCTCTACATCAACATGTGTCCCCTCTTCTTCATGTCTCTTCTACATCAACATGTGTCCCCTCTTCTTCATGTCTCTTCTACATCAACATGTGACCCCTCTTCTTCATGTCTCCTCTACATCAACATGTGTCCCCTCTTCTTCATGTCTCTTCTACATCAACATGTGTCCCCTCTTCTTCATGTCTCTTCTACATCAACATGTGTCCCCTCTTCTTCATGTCTCTTCTACATCAACATGTGTCCCCTCTTCTTCATCTCTCTTCTACATCAACATGTGTCCCCCTCTTCTTCATGTCTCTTCTACATCAACATGTGTCCCCTCTTCTTCATGTCTCTTCTACATCAACATGTGTCCCCTCTTCTTCATCTCTCTTCTACATCAACATGTGTCCCCTCTTCTTCATGTCTCTTCTACATCAACATGTGTCCCCTCTTCTTCATGTCTCTTCTACATCAACATGTGTCCCCTCTTCTTCATGTCTCTTCTACATCAACATGTGTCCCCTCTTCTCCATGTCTCTTCTACATCAACATGTGTCCCCTCTGTGGAAAGAGACTCTGAAAGTTTCAGGAACAAAGATTCTCTCTCTTTTTGTCCTGATCCATTTCTATAAAAACCTGTCTGAAAATGAGCTGATCAGATTTTGGCCACTTTATGATGTCATAACGATTTTTTGGCTTGTGTAACCATTAGCCAATCACAACCAAGGTAACCCCCCCCCCCTTATCACCTGAATCTCTTCCTAGAGCACCATTGAGTTCTTTGTAACCAAATCTCTCTCAGAGGGGCGTGGGGAGGGGCTCCTTATTTTCATCTAAAGTAACAGACAGAGAATCAGCACTTTGGAAACAGGGCTGAAACAGAGGGGATTATGGGTAATGCTGCCATGATCTGTTTGGTGTTTCAGCCAATCAGAGACAGGCTCTGTATATATCTGAGACCTGTGATATATTGATGAAGAACAGTATAATAGGGGACCTTTAGATGGAAGGATGGAGGTTGGATCTTGGGGACATATTGCTGAGCTTTGTGGATGTGTTATTATCACAGAAGGAAACGTTGCCTTTGCATGCACAGAAAACACATTTAGTCAATGGAATGGAAGTTATGTGCATTAACGCATTAACTCGTTCATGCACAATCATACGTCCAGAAATGCTGGCATACTGGGAATGTGCGTCGCTTGCATGCTTGAATACCTAAACTGCACACTGGCAATGTACACACCTTATTTAAATAATTCAGATGATCAATTCAGAGTCAATAAAACATCAGAGCGGCATTCATGCGAGGACTTCTGCTAAAGCGATAAAGGTTGGGACGAAAAGCTGAAAGCACAAATGTAGTCAGAGTAAAATGAGCTAAGGGTGCTTAATCCTTAGTCCATTATTGCAGCAAAATGTATAAATTACTTTTGTTGGAGAAGATATATTGATCAGAATTGATTGAATTACGTATTATTATCGTCATTTAAAGACCATTTTATGCCACTTATGTAATACATGATGATACAATAGCATATTAATGCAAGTTTCAAAGGGCAGTAAACTTCTCATTCTTAAAAATATTTAGACATTGAAAAAATATTAAATATCCAAAATACATTTAACATATAATGGAACAAAACAACAAAACCTAGAAAAAAATTAAATGGCTGTTTAATATTGCATTATATTGGCTTAAATATTAGTTACATTTTAAAAGGAATCGGCCAATATCGAGTTTAATATTTAGTCTACAGGCATGCCACGTGACATGACAGCACCGTTAAATTACACAGCCACACACAATCTTTAAAAACATACAGTCCAGTCTCCAGACTGCAGAACTCAGAAAAATGTGCATTATTCTCCAATTTTGGCCCATCATTAAAACACACAGATGCACGCATTACTCCCTTTTTACAACCACACATAATTCCCGCTCAGCTCTCCAAACACAACCCCCCAGGCTCAAACACACACACACACACACACACACACACACACACACACACACACACACACACACACACACACACACACACCCCTGTATCATTATGCCAGGCTCCAGCTGCGGTCTGCAGGGTCCGTTCATTAATCAGCTCGACAACAAAGAACCACATTCCCTCACTGTGTTTCTCCTTTGTCCGGACCTCTCTCTTCATACTGCACTTATTCTGTCTGTTTCTACTCAACAAAGCTCTTATTACAGCAGGGTTATACATACATCTTGTTTTTGTGTATACAGCACTTTAACAGTCTGTCAGGGTGTAAGAACATATGGATACACAGGCCTCTTTTGGCAAATTGTGGCTCGGATTGCACAAAAGCTAGTGCTGGGATGTCAAATGATACAAATACAAATTATAAAAATGCCAGATCCGACTGTTACAAGATAAGATAAGATGTACTTAATGGATTCCAATTTGGGAAATGTTTGCATTGCCTGAGCACAAAAGACAAGGCATTGCACATAAGAGAAATTGAGAGTAGAAATAAACAATTCTAAAAGGTAAATATCTCAAAATATAAATAAAACAGCAATACCAGCTGCTGGTTCTCCTGCTATAGACTGAAGACTCTCCTCTTATAGTGAGGGTTCAGACTGACCTGGGACCAGCTGCTAGTTCTCCTGCTATAGACTGAAGACTCTCCTCTTATAGTGAGGGTTCAGACTGACCTGGGACCAGCTGCTAGTTCTCCTGCTATCGACTGAAGACTCTCCTCTTATAGTGAGGGTTCAGACTGACCTGGGACCAGCTGCTAGTTCTCCTGCTAGACTGAAGACTCTCCTCTTATAGTGAGGGTTCAGACTGACCTGGGACCAGCTGCTAGTTCTGCTGCTACAGACTGAAGACTATCCTCTTATAGTGAAGGTTCAGGCTGACCTGGGGCCAGCTGCTAGTTCTCCTGCTATCAACTAAAGACTCTCCTCTTATAGTGAGGGTTCAGACTGGCCTGGGACCAGCTGCTAGTTCTCCTGCTATCGACTGAAGACTCTCCTCTTATAGTGAGGGCTGGTTCAGACTGACCTGGGACCAGCTGCTAGTTTTCCTGCTATAGACTGAAGACTCTCCTCTTATAGTGAGGGTTCAGACTGACCTGGGACCAGCTGCTAGTTCTGCTGCTATAGACTGAAGACTCTCCTCTTATAGTGAGGGCTGCTTCAGACTGACCTGGGACCAGCTGCTAGTTCTCCTGCTATATACTGAAGACCCTCCTCTTATAGTGATGGTTCAAACTGACCTGGGACCAGCTGCTAGTTCTCCTGCTATAGACTGAAGACTCTCCTCTTATAGTGAGGGTTCAGACTGACCTGGGACCAGCTGCTAGTTCTCCTGCTATAGACTGAAGACTCTCCTCTTATAGTGAGGGTTCAGACTGACCTGGGACCAGCTGCTAGTTCTCCTGCTATAGACTGAAGACTCTCCTCTTATAGTGAGGGTTCGGACCGACCTGGGACCAGCTGCTAGTTCTGCTGCTATAGACTGAAGACTCTCCTCTTATAGTGAGGGTTCAGACTGACCTGGGACCAGCTGCTAGTTCTCCTGCTAGACTGAAGACTCTCCTCTTATAGTGAGGGTTCAGACTGACCTGGGACCAGCTGCTAGTTCTGCTGCTACAGACTGAAGACTATCCTCTTATAGTGAGGGTTCAGACTGGCCTGGGACCAGCTGCTAGTTCTGCTGCTATAGACTGAAGACTCTCCTCTTATAGTGAGGGTTCAGGCTGACCTGGGGCCAGCTGCTAGTTCTCCTGCTATCGACTGAAGACTCTCCTCTTATAGTGAGGGCTGGTTCAGACTGACCTGGGACCAGCTGCTAGTTTTCCTGCTATAGACTGAAGACTCTCCTCTTATAGTGAGGGTTCAGACTGACCTGGGACCAGCTGCTAGTTCTGCTGCTATAGACTGAAGACTCTCCTCTTATAGTGAGGGCTGGTTCAGACTGACCTGGGACCAGCTGCTAGTTCTCCTGCTATAGACTGAAGACCCTCCTCTTATAGTGAGGGTTCAGACTGACCTGGGACCAGCTGCTAGTTCTCCTGCTATAGACTGAAGACTCTCCTCTTATAGTGAGGGTTCAGACTGACCTGGGACCAGCTGCTAGTTCTCCTGCTATAGACTGAAGATTCTCCTCTTATAGTGAGGGTTCAGACTGACCTGGGACCAGCTCCTAGTTCTATTGCTATAGACTGAAGACTCTCCTCTTATAGTGAGAGTTCAGACTGACCTGGGACCAGCTCCTAGTTCTCTTGCTATAGACTGAATACTCTCCTCTTATAGTGAGGGCTGGTTCAGACTGAACTGGGATCAGCTCCTAGTTATCTTGCTATAGACTGAATACTCTCCTCTTATAGTCTCTTTGACAGTTTTGAGATCAATATAAATCACCTTGCTTGAACTTTCAAATGATATCACAGTATTTATTATCGCAAACCTTGTATCATAAAGCATATTGCCACATTCCTGCCAATACAAATCTCTGCTTAACCTTTCAGTCAAGATGTGAATATCTTACAAAGAAATAATGACAGTTATGTACTGAACATTTATGCACCATAAATGAATGGGTAGCAAGCATTACTAATCATTTAAAACTCATATTTCATCTAAAAATAGAACCGGGTTATTATAAGAAAGTACTGTATCTCAAAGAAGACTCACTCACTTTCTGTACCAGCTAAAGCACCCACACATAAAAATAAGTGGCTTCCTCAAGAGTCTCATTTAGTTCAAACCAACTACTCCTCTTCAGGAATGTCTTTCATAACGTAGTCTCAGGTGTGTCCGACAGCAGGTGTTCCCCACTTTCATTGAAAAATAAATTGCATCTCATGTGATTTAATTTCCCGCTGCAGTTATCCACCCCCCCTTAACACAGGATCCAGTGGAGTGGAGGTGGGAAGTAGTGGAGTACAAATACTTCGTTACATTACATATCAATTGTTAGACGCTTTTATCCAAAGCGACTTACATACTCAATACTGTGGGCAATCCCCACAGGAGCAATTTGGGGTGAAGTGTCTCAGGGACACAACGACATGCTGACTGCAGTGGGGTTTGAACCTGTGCTGTGACCCCCTGATCCGAACACCAACGCACAACCCACTGCACCACACGCCTCCCTACTTCCCCTAGTCCCTCGTTACTGTACTTAAGTAAATGTTTCTGGTATCAGTACTTTACTCCACTACTTCTTTTTCTGACGACTTTTTACTTTGACTTCTTACATGTTGAACCCAAATACCTGTACTTTCTACTTCTTACATGTTGAACCCAAATACCTGTACTTTCTACTTCTTACATGTTGAACCCAAATACCTGTACTTTATACTTCTTACATGTTGAACCCAAATACCTGTACTTTCTACTTCTTACATGTTGAACACAAATACCTGTACTTTCTACTTCTTACATGTTGAACACAAATACCTGTACTTTCTACTTCTTACATGTTGAACACAAATACCTGTACTTTCTACTTCTTACATGTTGAACCCAAATACCTGTACTTTCTACTTCTTACATGTTGAACCCAAATACCTGTACTTTCTACTTCTTACATGTTGAACCCAAATACCTGTACTTTCTACTTCTTACATGTTGAACTCAAATACCTGTACTTTCTACTTCTTACATGTTGAACTCAAATACCTGTACTTTCTACTTCTTACATGTTGAACCCAAATACCTGTACTTTCTACTTCTTACATGTTGAACTCAAATACCTGTACTTTCTACTTCTTACATGTTGAACTCAAATACCTGTACTTTCTACTTCTTACATGTTGAACACAAATACCTGTACTTTCTACTTCTCACATTTCCCAAACAGGCTGGTTCCTTTAGTTTGAATGTGTGTTTGGTGGCGTGATCATTATTATTTAGAGTCATTGCGTGCCTATTGATCAACTGACAGCTCATTGTGTGCTGCAGGGCTCGATACTTAGGTCTGTTTTTCAGCGTGTTAGTATGCGTCTTCTTGAACAATCTTTAAGCCACAGGATGGACAATCAAAGCCTGGGAGGTATGGTTTGGACAGAGCAGATTAAAGTGTGGGGGGGGTGGGGGGGGGAGCATTTAAGGATAGCACTCAATGGAAAACCAGTGTAATTTTCTGAGGGACTGTCAGTTATGATTGAATTGATCCCTGAGCATCAGCATCGTTGACAGGAACTGACTTGAACCCATGCACATTAAATAACATCGGTTTCTAAAGCTGGTTGAGAAACACATATTTATTGCTAATTGTTTCTCCACTGCTTTGCTAAAGTTAAACTAGCTTTTACTACCACCACCTTATTACCCTGTTACTCACTGTACTTGACATTTTGGCCTCACATCCCCATTATGCACATGAGTGTGCTTGGCCAGCTATAACTAATGGTGCTTACACATTAAAGGAGCTGTGGGACAGTTTGAGTCTGATAGTTCAGATCCTGCTTCATTAGATGCCCGTTCAGAAGATTTCATGGTGACCGCGAGAGGTGGGAAGTAGTGGAGTACAAATACTCTGTTACTGTACTTAAGTACATTTTTCTGGTATCAGTACTTTATTCCACTACTTATTTTTCTGACGACTTTTTACTTTGACTTCTTACATGTTGAACCCAAATACCTGTACTTTCTACTTCTTACATGTTGAACACAAATACCTGTACTTTCTACTTCTCACATGTTGAACCCAAATACCTGTACTTTCTACTTCTTACATGTTGAACACAAATACCTGAACTTTCTACTTCTTACATGTTGAACTCAAATACCTGAACTTTCTACTTCTTACATGTTGAACACAAATACCTGTACTTTCTACTTCTCACATGTTGAACCCAAATACCTGTACTTTCTACTTCTTACATGTTGAACACAAATACCTGTACTTTCTACTTCTTACATGTTGAACACAAATACCTGAACTTTCTACTTCTTACATGTTGAACTCAAATACCTGTACTTTCTACTTCTTACATGTTGAACACAAATACCTGTACTTTCTACTTCTTACATGTTGAACACAAATACCTGTACTTTCTACTTCTTACATGTTGAACACAAATACCTGTACTTTCTACTTCTTACATGTTGAACACAAATACCTGTACTTTCTACTTCTTACATGTTGAACTCAAATACCTGTACTTTCTACTTCTCACATGTTGAACCCAAATACCTGTACTTTCTACTTCTTACATGTTGAACTCAAATACCTGTACTTTCTACTTCTTACATGTTGAACCCAAATACCTGTACTTTCTACTTCTTACATGTTGAACTCAAATACCTGTACTTTCTACTTCTTACATGTTGAACCCAAATACCTGTACTTTCTACTTCTTACATGTTGAACACAAATACCTGTACTTTCTACTTCTTACATGTTGAACTCAAATACCTTTACTTTCTACTTCTTACATGTTGAACACAAATACCTGTACTTTCTACTTCTTACATGTTGAACACAAATACCTGTACTTTCTACTTCTTACATGTTGAACTCAAATACCTGTACTTTCTACTTCTCACATTTTCCAAACAGCTGGTTCCTTTAGTCTGAATGTGTGTTTGATGCGTGATCATTATTCTTTAGAGTCATTGCGTGCCTATTGATTTGAACACGATCCGTGTATCCATCATTTCCTGGTCTTCTCTAAAGAAGAGGGACCAATGGAAACGTTGTCATGTTGCCGTTGTTCAGCATGGAAACATTCATTAGCTAACAATGACATTATTGTTCTATTAATATAAAGGGAGCTCAGGTACTCTTTAAAACAGCTGCTAGTTATGGGTACTTTTTACTTAAGTACATTTCAAAGCCCTCTTTACTTTGACTTGAGTAAAGAAGTTTAGTCAGTACTTCTACTTTCACCAGAGTATTTTTAAAAACGAGTATATGTACTTCTACTTGAGTAAAGGATGTGTGTACATTTGTCATCTCTGTGATTGAAAATACATCCCATCTCATGTGATTTGATTTCTTCAGCAGTTATCCCCCCCGCCCCTTCACACAGGACCGAGTGGTCCCTCGTAGGCCTGCTGTAAACCCCTCAGGCACGGGGGGGAAATGATGCATGTTATTGCAAACACACCAGATGGGGTCCTGCGTGAAGCGAGTACACGGCGGTTTAAGAAGCAATCTTTTCATAATGAGATGTAAATAGAGGCGACTGCAGGCTGGGGGGGGGGCTGTCATTCATTGGATGACAGTGTAAAGCAATGCAAGTGACAGGTAGCAAACCTGCATGAGAATAAATCATGTTTGTCAAATTAGGCCCTTCGTAGGCCACAACCTATTATTTGAAAACCACCAGTCAATGTTAAAGGGTCTCAAATTAATATTTTTTATAATAACAATATATCATTTCATGCGTTAATGTGAGATGGGTCACTTTTATGTTACCTCGAGGCGAAGATAGTGATCAGAAATGATGGTAAAACGCAGTATTATAAAAGAAAGGGTGAGCGTAGGGTGATTTAATGGTTCGCTGGATACCACCAAATCCTAAATGTGTTCATTATTGATCTCATTGTTCTGGTTTCATGGACATTTTACTAAGTTGGTTGAGTCCAACAGCTCTCATAGCTTCATTTTTAGAATCGGCTGTCAGACATTTTGGGAGAAAAAGCTAAAAAACCTCACAATGCTTGTTTTCTCTAACCAACAAAAAACTAATAAATATTAGAAACAAATTTTGGGATGCTGCCTTATTACAGGGTATATGCAGGAATCCTGAAGTCAAATGTTAGACCTTTTAAGACCTTTTTTAAGACCCTTTCCATACATTTTAAGACCTCATCGCCACTTGGAGTTCTAACCGGTTACCTTGGCGACACACTTTACCTCACATTGACTATATACAGTATTGATTGACCTTCCTCCTTATCTTCCAACCATTTGGACGCAAACTTGCATATCACTAATATCATTTTCTATCCCATCACCTTTAAAACATTAAAAAATATCCTGAAGTTGAAATGTTTCATGTTCCTTTTTTTTTTACTATTTAACTTTTTCTCCAATATTTTTTATACTTTTTGGGAAACAGGGACATTTCTTACTTTTAAGGCATTAGATTTAAAATTGTTTATTATTAAAGTGCAGAGGTACTATTCATTATTTGTGCCTGAGGGAAATGAATGGAGGAAGTTGCCGTCTGCTTCAATAATAGAACAAACTCTAAAAGCAGATTTTGGAGATAGTATATAGTAGAATGTGTCCTGTCAAAATATGAAGACAGTATTAAAAATGAATACATGTGCAATTGTTGGTGATGCAGAAAAACGACAGTGTGCAACTATAATAGTTTAAGATGCAGTCTAGGCCAGCGGACACCTTACTAACAACACAGACCTCAGTCAATGGCAGCAGACGGAGTAAATATGACCCAACCGTTAAGGAGACAAATGGCTGTGGGACTCCAGTCTGGCACCAGAAGACCATTTAATCCGGTTGCTTCTATTAAAGGTGATGGCTGCAGTCCAGGCAAACCAGCATCACTGTCTCTGTTCTCATCCTCACACTACCACCAATTCTTATTAAAATATGTGAGTTTCCTGGTTGTTTTCGCACAGTTTTCTGCCGATTTCGGATATAAAGTGTCAGTTAATGGTGTTTTAGTGTTTTAGTGTATCGTATACTTGATACAGTCATATAATTCTAGCTATGTCCCTCTGTATGAATTCTCCTCATCTGTGTGAACGTATGTGCTATGTACTAGATTGTAATAGGCACTATTATTTGATTTCTGGGAAATATGAGGCGTTTAGAAATATTTGGTAAGAAATAGATCCCAATTTAGTGTGTAAAAATCCAGGGTTTAATGTTGGGATTTAGGATTATTATTAAAGGACTTTCAACCTGGTAAGAAACTCATATCACTTTGTTTTCAGTCCAAACAATGCACCAATTAAGCAAGACAGTTAGAGATGTTACCATACCAGAGTAGAACCCCATGATTCTCGATACCAATTTGACACCTAACACTAAAAGAGATCATTGAATCATATGAACCTCAACATGCACTCCTATAATACCATTTGCATACTGAATTTTGTAAGCGAGTCACATTGTCACAAGAGGACATTATTCCCTCTCTAATATCTGCTTTATATTGCTGGGAAAACTGCATTCATGTATCAAGTTCCTTGCCTTTGAACATATCATTTCTGCGTAAAACGCTTTGGGCTAGACATTGAGATCT
Source organism: Gymnodraco acuticeps (assembly GCF_902827175.1). NCBI lineage: Eukaryota > Metazoa > Chordata > Actinopteri > Perciformes > Bathydraconidae > Gymnodraco > Gymnodraco acuticeps. Next base: position 69,236 of record NW_022991103.1, read on the forward strand.
TGTCAATGCAACGGGTCAAAGGACACAGGCTTATTGTGATTTTCTGTGATATAAATAGAATTCACTTGACTTGAGAAGAGTGTGTGAGGATGCATTTGGCTTTATGAGTTGTTTACAAGTGTCTGCATGTTAGCCTTGCTTAGGCATCATAGAGAGAGACGGAGAGGAATCTGCAGCAGTCTGACGCTTTGACAGAGTTACAAGCTTACAGATTGGCGCCCGAGGCTCACGAAGACTCACGAGAAAGACGCCCACATGCTGAAGCGGAGCGCCTCATTAGGTAGAGGAGGAAGATGAAGGGAATACTTCTTCACGCTCCATCTGGACAGAATCCTTAAAAACGCTTCTGCCTCGTCGGGATTTTACAACGAAAGTTCAAAGTGTTGCTGACTCGGTGGAAGGTGGACGTCACCAGAGATGGCAAAAGTACACATCCTTTACTCAAGTAGAAGTACAGATACTCGTGTTTAAAGATACTCTGGTAAAAGTAGAAGTGCTGACTAAACTTCTTTACTCAAGTTAAAGTAAAGAAGTATGGGTTTTGAAATGTATTTAAAGGGGACCTATCATGCAAAATGCACTTTGTGATGTCTTGTATACATAAATATGTGTCCCCGGTGCGTCGGGGAACTCACGTAGCGTCAGAAAATAAAACCCTCTCTCTTTTCCTCCGTACCCAAATCTTTTAAAAACGGGTGTACAACGAGCGGATACAGATTCCATCCGCTGTGACGTAATAGCGGCGGCGGACCCACAGAAAGTTGCTATCAGAAACAATGCCTGACGTGTTTTGGACGTCTTTGTTTACATTAGCAAGCCTCGCTAACACTCAGAGCTAACCTGTACTGGAGAGTGCATGTGTTTAAAAAGCAGGAAATAAAAAGGAACTCACCTTGTGATAAACCTGCAAGAGAAAAAGCATTTGAGTTCCATACTGTTTCAGAAATAATCTTTGATGTGGTTTAGAACAGGATGGCGTTTTATCACAACAGAATTTAACTTTATCTCCGGTATAATTCTGATCAGGCATTAGCTCCGCCTCCTCTTTTTTATTTTTTCCAAGTTAAGGACCCAAGATCCGCGTTTCTCTATCAGGGCTTCAAAAGAGGGGTTTGAGCAGTATGAGGCATGGCTACAATGGGTGATCTGTTTGGTATTTTGAAAAGAAAACTTCACAGACATGTTTTGTATAGGTATGGCCCTACAATATATATTTCAAATATAGCATGATAGGTCCACTTTAAGTAAAAAGTACCCATAACTAGCAGCTGTTTTAAAGAGTACCTGACCTCCCTTTATATTAATAGAGCAATAATGTCATTGTTAGCTAATGAATGTTTCCATGCTGAACAACGGCAACATGACAACGTTTCCATTGGTCTCTCTTCTTTAGAGAAGACCAGGAAATGATGGATACACGGATCAAATCAATAGGCACGCAATGACTCTAAAGAATAATGATCACGCCACCAAACACACATTCAGACTAAAGGAACCAGCTGTTTGGAAAATGTGAGAAGTAGAAAGTACAGGTATTTGTGTACAACATGTAAGAAGTAGAAAGTACAGGTATTTGTGTTCAACATGTAAGAAGTAGAAAGTACAGGTATTTGTGTTCAACATGTAAGAAGTAGAAAGTACAGGTATTTGTGTTCAACATGGAAGAAGTAGAAAGTACAGGTATTTGTGTTCAACATGTAAGAAGTAGAAAGTACAGGTATTTGAGTTCAACATGTAAGAAGTAGAAAGTACAGGTATTTGTGTTCAACATGTAAGAAGTAGAAAGTACAGGTATTTGAGTTCAACATGTAAGAAGTAGAAAGTACAGGTATTTGTGTTCAACATGTAAGAAGTAGAAAGTACAGGTATTTGAGTTCAACATGTAAGAAGTAGAAAGTACAGGTATTTGAGTTCAACATGTAAGAAGTAGAAAGTTCAGGTATTTGTGTTCAACATGTAAGAAGTAGAAAGTACAGGTATTTGGGTTCAACATGTAAGAAGTAAAAGTAAAAAGTCGTCAGAAAAATAAGTAGTGGAATAAAGTACTGATACCAGAAAAATGTACTTAAGTACAGTAACAGAGTATTTGTACTCCACTACTTCCCACCTCTCGCGGTCACCATGAAATCTTCTGAACGGGCATCTAATGAAGCAGGATCTGAACTATCAGACTCAAACTGTCCCACAGCTCCTTTAATGTGTAAGCACCATTAGTTATAGCTGGCCAAGCACACTCATGTGCATAATGGGGATGTGAGGCCAAAATGTCAAGTACAGTGAGTAACAGGGTAATAAGGTGGTGGTAGTAAAAGCTAGTTTAACTTTAGCAAAGCAGTGGAGAAACAATTAGCAATAAATATGTGTTCTCAACCAGCTTTAGAAACCGATGTTATTTAATGTGCATGGGTTCAAGTCAGTTCCTGTCAACGATGCTGATGCTCAGGGATCAATTCAATCATAACTGACAGTCCCTCAGAAAATTACACTGGTTTTCCATTGAGTGCTATCCTTAAATGCTCCACCACCCCCCCCCCCCCCCCCCCCCCCCCACACTTTAATCTGCTCTGTCCAAACCATACCTCCCAGGCTTTGATTGTCCATCCTGTGGCTTAAAGATTGTTCAAGAAGACGCATACTAACACACTGAAAAACAGACCTAAGTATCAAGCCCTGCAGCACACAATGAGCTGTCAGTTTGTGACCCGTGAATCAGCTTTGCAACATGATGGATAGCATCACCTCTGGGATGCAAAACCTCTGCCCTGATTCTGTTGTTTGGATTATTTGCAGATGACAAACCCATCGTTTTTAGACTCTTACAGACCAACAATGAATATGCTTCAGTCTCAGACATACTCTCTATCTCTGGCTTTTTCCCCAGATGCTCGTCACAGTCATACATTTACCTCTTTCTTTGTCTTTTACTGCTCTCTGACTCTGCATAATTTATGAGGCGCTCTGTCCCACAGACCCATTACTCTCTCATCAGGTGACCCAGATATGGGGGGGAAGCCTGCAGTGCAGATATGGCCAGTATAGGGCTCATAAATCAACATTTATAGAAGCATTTCCCACTCATTCAGATGTCGAATGTGCAATCAAAGCCCACTCTAAACCAGTGATAAAAATGATGTAGTACTGGACTGTGGCCAGTGATGTTAGGGATGAAGAACTGGGAGTTAAGGACAGGATCAAGGATAACAATTACACCCAGATGTCTGGTATGTGTTCCAAGGACAGAAAGAGGCTAAATAAGAAAATAATCTCACGCAACGCAGATTACGTCGATATTAAATACAGTCTAAGGCAGGGGTGCCCACACTTTTTCAGCTTGGGACTAGTGTTGTCACGATACCAACATTTTGGTTTCGATACCAAGTCAAGAATTGCGATTCCGATTCTTTTTCGATACTTTTCTTAAAAAAAGGTAAACAGTCTTAAATGTAATTATTGTGCTAGTGGACTAAACGGCGGATAAACTGTGGCGCGCTTACACTAATTGCGCCGCATAAGCGTATAATAGTGCGCCACATTTGCGCTTCAGATGAGGAGGTGTTGCCCCCTCATAACTGCATGAACCCGTATGGCACAATACAACTCAGACTGGCTTACCTGTACGTCAATCAAGTGGCAAATTCCATATGGATGGATAATAGGCTAACTTTAAAAAAAATAAACATATTTAAAAAAAGAATTTTTTTTTTTTCAGTGCCATGCGATCTACCCACACTGGTCGATCGCAAAGGTAGAAGCTGGATTTCCGTATTTTTGGGCATTGAGGTAATATGTTCAAATCTAACAACAGTGGACCCAGTTTTGCCCCCTGAGGGACGCCATATTCATCTACTAGGAAATGGGATTCCTATTTGATAAATAATAGTTGAAACCTCGGTCGGCAACATGCATACTGTACAATGAAAAACTCACCATCAGTTGGTTAAACATTTTAGTTAAAATATTTAGTTGCACTTTAGGAAACGTCTTCAAACGTCCAACTATCACAAGCTAACGCTAATTAGCAAACTCAGCTAACTAGCCGAACTCTCAGTAACTGAGACGCCGTATGAAATCTGTGTTATAGCTTTTTTATATGATAATTTTTGCTCATCCTTGATTATATTATCACAAAAACTCACAAGCCTTTCCCTAGTCCATTGCTGGATACGTAATAAAAGTACTTTTGCTTGCAGTCAGTTTTTGCAACGAAAAATAATTATAATGGCCAGTGTGCTCATTCTTTTTTATTGGAAAGTGGTTGGATTAGGAAATGTTGTTCTTATTTTATTACAAAAAAATAACCTTATTAAACCTTCAACTGGATCTTTTTTATCATAACACATACTGACTCTCTTTTGCAGTGCTGAAAGCAAGTCTGGATCCAAAAAATGGGTCAGGCCACATCCTGGCTATTTGTATGTTTTAATGAGCTCAGGGCCAGGGTGTGATATGGTTTTCTTAAATGGATCCCTTGATTCCCGAGGTTAAGAGCCCGTGTGACTGAGCCGTTTGTTTCACAATGGAGTTAAGGCTTTAATAACGTGCTCAATGGTACAGTAGTTTGTCTTACTCGGTAAAACAGGAAGCAAGGCAGATTAAGTGAAGCGGAAATATAAATGAAGTAGAAATATAACGTGATCTGAGGAACACAGACACAGGGCTATTTAAAGAAAGAGCCTCATCAGAGGACAGAAATATCTTGGCTATTGCCCAAAATAGTTTTTCCTCTTTCCCATTTTAAGGACAAAGGACCATTTGTATAAAGAGCAAGAAAAAACAGAGTTTGAGTGCACATCATATCTCCATCGTGTTCTGTGCTGAACTGGTATCAGTGGAAGGCATTTGTTGATGATGTTACTTAAATAACTTTCAATAAGAAAACTACACAATTTTAAAGATTATCTATATAAAACATTTTAAACTCAAGGGCTGCACAATTAATTAAAAATGTTTTCAAAATCGTGATATGGATGATCGCAACATCCAAATCGTATTTTAATATTTAGCGTATGTAATAAATGTGCTGCAAAATGTTTATCTGCATTTTGGTGCTACTTACATATTGACCTTCAGTAAAATATGATCCTATTTCATGCAATTTGACCCCATTTGATCTCTCTCATTGGATATGTGAAGAGCAGATTAGACGCAACAGTATCTAATGTGTAGCCCGGGTGTAAATAGCATTGTTAGCTATGGACTCCCGGGTGTAAATAGCATCTACCTTAATTAAAATGTTTTCAAAATCGCAATATGGATGATCGCATCATCAAAATCGTATTATAATATTTAGCATATGTGAGGAACAGAAGAGTCGACGGTCATTAAAAATGTAAATAAAAGTAAATATGAAATATTGTTAAGTTTAAAAAGGGCGTCCTGTTAATCTCCCTACCTGGAGCAATGCTGCTGTACGTGAATATAGCTCAGACAGCAGTGCAGCAAACATTCCTTCAACCATCAGTTTCTGTATATGTGCTCACATGTGTGTGTGCCCCTAAAACTCAATGCCCCATGTTGTATACAGAGGTGGGAAGTAGTGGAGTACAAATACTTTGTTATTGTACTTAAGTACATTTTTCTGGTATCAGTACTTTACTCCACTACTTATTTTTCTGACGACTTTTTACTTTGACTTCTTACATTTTGAACACACATACCTGTACTTTCTACTTCTTACATGTTGAACTCAAATACCTGTACTTTCTACTTCTTACATGTTGAACACAAATACCTGTACTTTCTACTTCTTACATGTTGAACACAAATACCTGTACTTTCTACTTCTTACATGTTGAACACAAATACCTGTACTTTCTACTTCTTACATGTTGAACACAAATACCTGTACTTTCTACTTCTTACATTTCTAACCCAAATACCTGTACTTTCTACTTCTTACATGTTGAACCCAAATACCTGTACTTTCTACTTCTTACATGTTGAACACAAATACCTGTACTTTCTACTTCTTACATGTTGAACACAAATACCTGTACTTTCTACTTCTTACATGTTGAACACAAATACCTGTACTTTCTACTTCTTACATGTTGAACACAAATACCTCTACTTTCTACTTCTTACATTTTGAACCCAAATACCTGTACTTTCTACTTCTTACATGTTGAACCCAAATACCTGTACTTTCTACTTCTTACATGTTGAACCCAAATACCTGTACTTTCTACTTCTCACATGTTGAACCCAAATACCTGTACTTTCTACTTCTTACATGTTGAACCCAAATACCTGTACTTTCTACTTCTTACATGTTGAACACAAATACCTGTACTTTCTACTTCTTACATGTTGAACACAAATACCTGTACTTTCTACTTCTTACATGTTGAACACAATACCTGTACTTTCTACTTCTTACATGTTGAACTCAAATACCTGTACTTTCTACTTCTTACATGTTGAACACAAATACCTGTACTTTCTACTTCTTACATGTTGAACACAAATACCTGTACTTTCTACTTCTTACATGTTGAACACAAATACCTGTACTTTCTACTTCTTACATGTTGAACACAAATACCTGTACTTTCTACTTCTTACATGTTGAACTCAAATACCTGTACTTTCTACTTCTTACATGTTGAACTCAAATACCTGAACTTTCTACTTCTTACATGTTGAACACAAATACCTGTACTTTCTACTTCTCTCATGTTGAACTCAAATACCTGTACTTTCTACTTCTTACATGTTGAACACAAATACCTGTACTTTCTACTTCTCTCATTTTCCAAACAGGCCGGTTCCTTTAGTCTGAGTGTGTGTTTGGTGGCGTGATCATTATTATTTAGAGTCATTGCGTGCCTATTGATTTGAACACGATCCGTGTATCCATCATTTCCTGGTCTTCTCTAAAGAAGAGGGACCAATGGAAACGTTGTCATGTTGCCGTTGTTCAGCATGGAAACATTCATTAGCTAACAATGACATTATTGTTCTATTAATATAAAGGGAGGTCAGGTACTCTTTAAAACAGCTGCTAGTTATGGGTACTTTTTACTGAAGTACATTTCAAAGCCTCTTTACTTTGACTTGAGTAAAGAAGTTTACATTACATGTCACTTTTTAGACGCTTTTATCCAAAGCGACTTACATACATTCAGTACTGTGGGCAATCCCCACAGGAGCAATTTGGGGTGAAGTGTCTTGCCCAGGGACACAACGACAAGCTGACTGCAGTGGGACTCGAACTTGCTATGCTCTGATTCGAAGATCAGCACACCCAAACCACTGAGCCACAGCCTCCCTTTTAGTTTAGTTTAGTCAGTACTTCTACTTTCACCAGAGTATTTTTAAACACAAGTATCTGTACTTCTACTCGAGTAAAGGATGTGTGTACTTCTGCCATCTCTGGATGTATAAACCAGGCAGTGCTGCCACATAGAGTAAGACATAGCTCAATCTGCAGTTGCAGTAGAAGGACAGAAAGACAATGCTGCATAATTCCCCCTCATGGGTTTCACGGATATCAACCTCGGTACATGTTGCCTGCTGGTGGATAAAGTGCCAGCAAGTTCCACTGGGTTCCTTGTGGGTGGATCAGTGTGTGCACATTGGCCAAAAATCATATGTTTCCTTTGAAGAATGTGGGTAATTCTGTGTGATCATTACGAGTAGGCTGCAGCAGCAGTTCTTTGAATTCCTTCAACAGGAGGCAAACATCCCATGGAGAGGAACTGAAGGCTTTTGGCGCCTTAGCATAAAGATCAGCTTTATTCAGCAGCAAGTTGGAAGACGGGATGATTTAAGCCGGGATGATTTAGAAAGCTCTAGTTTTGTAGAAGTAAAAGACACCTTGATATGACAACAAAGCTGTGGGCTTTCCAAACACAAGATGATGTTCTATAACTCTTCCCACAAGTTTTATGTGGTCTTTGTAGGGGTGGATTTTGGGTCATATATTGATATAATCATCCAGATTTTAGCTGCTAAATACCAAGTGCCCCAATACATTTCAAACTGTTTGAGGGGGTTCAAGACTGGATATGTAAACACCTCACATTACCACATCGTCTGGGTCCAACATCGGTACTAGGACCAGTATTTGGGGATAAATCGTCCCAAAACTCAAATCCGACTTTACTTAAAGGTCCCATGTCATGCTTTTCTGGTTATTACCCGTCCTGGGTATTACCCGTCCCCCCGAAGGTTTTTCTGCATGTAAACGGTCTGCAGAGTCACACACCCTCAAAGTACACCCTGTAGCGAGTACAACTCTAACACAGAAAAGACCTGTCTATGCTGCCCCAGAACGCCTCGTTGGAGATTTCTCTTTTCCATTTGTTTCTTCCGGGAACTGCATGACGTCATGCGGTTCTCGGAAGTAAAATGGACCAGTCCGTGGAGCTCCTCACACACCAGGATCCCTGTGTGTCACTATCAAACACAGTGGGGGGACCTTTAGCGTACATTTTCAACTAACAGGGAGTCCCATTGACTTGCATAGAGCTCCCTGGTTGGTAATAGACGAGTTGGGATCGTGGAGACATGCTCTCCGCAGACCCATTCTCACAGCGTTATAAACCTTTTTCTTACTCAATATCAAGCCACACTTATTGCTTTTACTTCGGCTGTGAGTGTTTGCGTGTGCTCAGGATGAGTTTCGCTTGTTCGCGCTGTATAGCCGACCCGGAAATCACACCAGTAAGCCAGCTCACTGAGCAGCGAGCCTAGCAACGTCCCGACCAATCAGAACACACTGGGCTCACAGGGAGGGGGGGGCAGGAGCTCCAACAAGCCGTTTAGGACAGAGAGCGAATACCTGGTGAATACACATACTATACAGAGATGCTGGATGAGAAACCAATGTGATTTTGGAAAATTGCACAATGTAAATCTATTCTAGTAGACCTCAACAATGGAATTATGATCAGTAGAAATGGCCATGACATGGGACCTTTAAGCTACAAAATGACCTAGACAGTATCAACACAGAGCTTTTGGACCACCCAATAATCCGCCATTTTCTATCTCACCAACTGAGGTTTCTGTCAGAATTGAGGGATGTCTTGATTGAGATGGCGCCACATCCCATTCGTACTTTGTTTTTAAAGTTAATTCTAAATGTATTATCATGCTGAGACTTTTAACTAAGATGGTGGATGTGATCATCTTTATACCTGCTTACCATATCATGTTATCATTGTTAGCATGCAGACATTAGCGTTTAGCTCAAAGCACTGCTGTGCCTTATTAGGCTACAGAAACCAAGAGCTGCTATAATGACTGTAAATGTAGTTGTTTTCTTAGAATGTGCACAGCGGTACATTTGTATTAGCATGTGTAGAAAGGCTTGTTAATATGTGACTCAATCATCCAAATGTTGCTGTCTTACAAGGGTATCGAGTTGTGCATCTACACCTAAAAGCATACGACAATTTAATGAAGTAAGTTACACATCACTTTGTTTGATATGTAGCTCTCATAATCATTTGCAGTAGTTTACTTTTATGGAAGTAGAGGACATTTCTGCCTCCCCCAGTGCAGTTCTGAATAATTCCTCCCATAAAGTACCCTGACTTTATGAGCTTCATGAGATCATTTCACGGTGTTGAATGTATCTGTTCTACATACAGAAGCACAGCCTCATTATCTTTATATTGGTTCACTTATTGGACCAAGCTCAATTTGCTACAGCGTGGTTGGCATGTCGCAGCAGAGGAGGCACAGGCATGAAATGAAACTGTGGAAACATTAAAGTAATGGACTGCCTGAGGAGATACAGAGAGGCAGTGGAGATCCCAGCATTAGTTATGACACCGTCACTTTAACACACTGCCGTACCATGTTAATCTGCAACACACACGCACGCATGCACACACACACACACACACACACACACACACACACACACACACACACACACACACACACACACACACACACACACACTGCTGCAGTCTTTTAGCAACTGGAGCTGCAACTCAATTTGCAGACTATAGCCAAGTAGGGTTTGGTTGTCGTATAAACATCAATGATAGCCTACTGGTTGTAAACAGTTATTGATTTCTGTTGTTCATGGATTTAAACCTCTTACATGAATATTGAAGAGAAAAATAATTATATTTATGAAAACCGTTACGTTAATGTTTACTCATATTCACATGTTGCTTCATGTGGTTTATGTAACCTGTACAATGATTGCAGACACTTTAGTTGCAAACGTGTGAATGGTGCAATTTGAGATGTTTTTGAAAACCTTCAGTTCATGGTGCGCGACATCTTGTGCTTGTAACTATTATTAATCAGATGATTTCCTCCGCGGAGCGCCAACTAGTCCAGAGAGAGTGCCAATGTGTATACTTAGCATCAGTTTGATTTACACTGTGGACGCTGGTCAATAGGGCTGAACGATTAATCGATTTTAAATCGAATTCGCGATTTGAAATTATGCGATTATCAAATCGCAAAGCCTGCGATTTCTTTTATTTTCTCTTTTCTCTTTTCTCTTTTTTCTTCTTGTGTGTCAGTCATTCACACCAATCAGAAGTGCTGTGCTCCACATGTACCAGCCATTGTTTACCAATCAGAAGTAGCCCATGATAGAAGGTGATAGACAGATTGATCCAATCACCTGCCAAGTATCTTTGAAAGTGCCTGCCCTTTCCAAATGGCTTCCAATGGAGCTTTCCTAGATGGTTTGGTGAACCGTCTGAGTCAGGTTAGTGATGCTCCATCACATGTTTCTATTACAGGGTGAATCTGAAACTGAAGCTTGACTTTAAAGCAACCCAACGGAAGTTTCATGTAAGTTTAGTTCTTTCACTCGTAGCTCGGGCTGCGGGGGTGCTAGAGACGGGAGCATGTTGATGCAACCTTCCTAGCCGGAGATATGGCCGCATTTTACAATAAACTTCCGTTGGGTCGCTTAAAAACAAATATCGCAAATAGAATCGCAATATCTGTCAGAAAAATCACAATTTCCCCAAATCGTGCAGCACCACTGGACACATGCCCCCAATGCTTTTCAAAGTGGCAGATTGTGTCACTATTCATTTGTAAAAAAAATCTGAAAAAATGCATCGACCAAGAAATGGTAACAAACAAATGAAAAAAGCTTTCAGAAAGGTTTATTAGCACAATAGGAAACCACAAAATCAATGTAAATAAAGAATAAATACATGTGAATTGTCATCAAACAAAAACAACTACCCCTTGCACACAAGCAAGGGGTGGTCACCAAATTGAACGAAAATCATGTAGCTTTTTCTTTACATATTTTCTTACCAATCTTGGTCATTTCAACCTCAAACTCATCTCCCCGATTACAATGCTTTAAAGCAGGGGCCTCAAACTCAAGGCCCGGGGGCCAAATCCGGCCCGCGACTTCATTTTATATGGCCCCGCAAGAGCTTGCAAAGAATATAATACGTTTATTATACGGTTAAAGAAGTAGGTTGCCCATAAACTACATGTCCCACAATGCATCTTGTTTTGTGACATGCGCACTGAAGAGACTTGCAATTATTTGCCCTGGACTTCTGCTTTCAGACGTAGTTAATTACTAAGTTATTATCCTATCCAATAATAATCCAATTCAGAGGAAATAATGTAATATAATACATTTTATATATATATATATTATATATTTATATAGTTACAACCGGCCTTTCGAGTGCAACCTTTATGCGAATGTGGCCCGCGATGAAAATGAGTTTGACACCCCTGCTTTAAAGTGTATATCTTATAGACCATTTAAAAACCTTCTAACCCCATATGTCCCTACCACTTTCAACACAAAGTGCACCCTCGATCTTTAAGAAAACCAAAAGCAGAACAAAGTTTCGGTACCCAACCATATAATATGGTAGAGGCAGCTGGTCCCATATAATTAAAAAGCTAGGTTTTTAATATATCTAATATGTATATAGGACCCAAATATGTATATATGTTCATTTGAATTATTTTCTTATTTTAAAGTTACTTAACTATATATAATTGTATTTTTATCTTTGATTTTATCTCTAATCTGTGTAAATCTGTGCTGTCCTGTTTTTCATTCTCATATAGAAATGTATTTATTAGGATAACCCCCTTGAGACCATTCTTACCCTGTTGCTGTTAAACTACTGAATTTTCCCACAGGGATTAATAAAGGTCCATCTCATCGTATCTTATCTTACTTTTAGAAATTCCAGTTGAGGTTGCCGTTCTAATTAACAAGTGCTTGACAGAAACGATCAGACAAACGAGGCGCGGTGCAAACAGCCGCCATCTGTAGCAGGCAGGGGCTTTGATGCTGATTTGAGCCAATGATGAAGTAAGTCACACTGACATCAGGTCTCTGAAGGAAGCAGACACACACACACACTCTACTCCCAATGTCTCTTTTCTCTTGCTCCACTGCTCTGATTTAGTCATTTTATGGGCTGTAATGGGGATTATTTTGTGTGTTAACGAATATAATTTCTGTGCCAATGTGTCAGGGAGAGAAACAGAAGCCAAAAGAACCCTGAGGAAGAAGCAGCTGATCCCATACAAGAGGAAGAAGTCTTCCAAGAAATAAAGAAGGAATATGTGAACTGTAAAGCCACAACGCACAGCCACAATCAGGTGAGATACAACACACACACACACACACACACACACACACACACACACACACACACACACACACACACACACACACACACACACACACACACACACACACACACACACACACACACATACCATGTATACATCACTTCAGGGGACATTACATTGACTGGAGACTTATCCTAACCTTAACCATAACCAAGTATTCACCCTAAAATGAATGATTCCCCTCATGGGGACCTCCATTTTGTCCCCATAAGGGAGGCGAGTCCTCACAAGTGACTGTGTAAACAGATGTATGTCCCCACAAGTATAGTAATGCTAGGCCACACACACACACACACACACACACACACACACACACACACACACACACACACACACACACACACACACACACACACACACACACACACACGCACACACACACATGATGGCTCGCAATCTGGCATTGTCTTTGTTTTGTTTGTCTACCCTCCCTCCCAAATGTAAAGCGTCTTTGGGTTCAAGAAAAGCGCTATAGAAATAAAATATATTATTATTATTAATCTGCGCCGCAAGACGACAACTCCACGCAAATAAACCCATCTGACAGCAGAGGAGGACGACGGAGCACTTGAAGTGAAAACAGAATATCCATATGAAACAAGACGGAGAGCGTCAGTATACTGTGTGCAGATGGATGATGAGGAGATGTGTCTCAATAGATGCAATCCTGAATTATTGATTAGTTTGTGTTATGCATACGGCTGCACACATATTGAAACATTTATCAAATTCACAATATGGAATCGCAGTTAGTGCAATATTTGGTTGAAGGCAATTCATCTTAAAATATGATTGTATTTTACTATTGAAATTAAAGGTTGCCAACAAATTGAAGTTATAACATTTAAGAAATAAAAAGTTGATAAAATCGTGCAACAAATGAAGAAAATGCATTAAAAAAAAGAGAATACTACAAATACAGATCTTCTTAAAAACTCAAACCATGATCCTTTAAATGATAATGGCAACATTGTGTGTGTGTGTGTGTGTGTGTGTGTGTGTGTGTGTGTGTGTGTGTGTGTGTGTGTGTGTGTGTGTGTGTGTGTGTGTGTGTGTGTGTGTGTGTGTGTGTGTGTGTGTGTGTGTGTGTTTGTGTGTGTGTGTTGAAAGGAAGTCCCTGACAGAGAGCACATTGATCTGAGTCAACATGATCGCCGTTCCAATGACAGTTTTAATGTTTGCGGTGCAATAAACGACACAGCAGCTTATTGGGTTATGGTTAGGGTTAAATAAATGGCAAAGATATGTAGAAAATAAACGCATTTAAGATACGTTCATAACAAACGTAACGTGGGAGTATCACATGCACGCAAAATCGGACTTCTGCGTATCTATTGCACGCCTTTGCAAAGTCGTGTCATTTGTACGCAGACTGAAGAGAGTGGGCTGGATAATACACACCAAATGCCATTGAGTAGTGCAGAGAGGACATCTTTTTGTAGCCCGACCCTGAAGTTAGTATCACAAGGGCTTCCTCGACAGAAAGTCAATGGGATTTTTGTATTTGATTTTGGATTGCAGAAAATTAAGTTTTTTTTTAAGTGTATATCAATCACCAGAAGTAAAAAGCTAACATAAAGGAACTACAGCACGGTCACATGACTTCATGTCACCACCTCTAAGCTAAAGGCGGCTAATGTTGGGCTATAAAGGAACTACAGCACGGTCACATGACTTCATGTCACCACCTCTAAGCTAAAGGCGGCTAATGTTGGGCTATATAGGAACTACAGCACGGTCACATGACTTCATGTCACCACCTCTAAGCTAAAGGTGGCTAATGTTGGGCTATAAAGGAACTACAGCACGGTCACATGACTTCATGTCACCACCTCTAAGCTAAAGGCGGCTAATGTTGGGCTATAAAGGAACTACAGCACGGTCACATGACTTCATGTCACCACCTCTAAGCTAAAGGCGGCTAATGTTGGGCGTGATGACATTCATTTCGTCACTTATTAGCAACCATTGTCTTTAAAACACGCTAAAGATCATGATTCACCAGTGGGGTATTTACTGTCATATTTTATATGGTAGGACAAAATGTAAAAATCTCTTCAGGCATCCAACCAAAAACACATTAAAAAAACCATTGACTTCAAGACGAGGAAAACGGTAGAGCAAAAATGCTAACTGGTTTCCGGGTTTAAAGACTCATTCCTCACTCGGTTGGTGTGTATGTTACATTGTTGGTTTGAAGCATACTGACCTCTGAATCTTATAGGAAGATTTAGTTCACAATTGAATACCTCACTCTTCTAACATTGAATACTTGTGGGATAAAATGTCAGAATAACTCCATGCCATAAAAAGGTCAACAAGGCTTTGTGTCAAACAGTTAGGCTTAAACATCTTCACTTTTTAAAATAACCTGGATCAGACATACTTTTCAAACAAATGAATCCTTGTGCATATAAAAGAACAAGTAGTAACAATACAAGTCAGTTTATGCTTTTCAATTTGTTGAAACAGACAGCTGCCATTTCTTCAGGATCTTGCTGCCCTCCTCATCATAATTTTTCCCTTTCTTTCGTCTTCGCATATTGACTGGCTAATGTGCCATTTGTGTTTTACAGCTGTGTTTGTCTGCCTGCATGTCTGTGTTTTATCTGTTGTAACTACATGCTTCCCTTCTTGGCCAGGTCACTCTTGGAAAAGAGATTTTAATCTCAATGAGTCTTTTACCTGGTTAAATAAAGGATATATGAAGAGCAGATACTTCTGTTATGTACAGATTCCCCCGACTGTTGTGTACCACTGACGCTCAAACACTTCACACCCACTCTCGCCACTTCTCACCCAAACAGTGAGTTGTGCGTTAAAAGGAAGCGACAGCTGTAAAAGGCCATTTCTGAAGCCCCTGGGAGAAGATAAGGTTGGTGAAGATAAGAAGCCGCCCCCTACTGTAAGTAACACACACTTTGAAATTCATGTGTCTGCTTTTCTTTTGCCTGGCAGAAAATGCATCTCCCACTCACCGGAGAGAAGTCGTGACTGGGCCAGAAAAAGGCCAGACATCCATTTTAAATGTCAAAACATGCAACATTTATTTTACCTCCCATGCAGTTTGGAAGAAGAAGGTTTTTTTTCCGCGAATCCGATTGTTAATGTCAACATCAAAAGCTTTCAGAGCACAGCGAGCATGAAACGTATTTCCTACCTATCTGCAGTTCTGTTCTCCTGCTCTGTGTGCATCAGAAGCCTCAGTAAACATTTTCATTTCGTACAAGCAAGCCACTTCCAGTTGTTGTTGTTGTTGTTTTTATAGAAAGGTATGCAGGAAAAGATCAAAACCATCAGGGCAAGCAAGACCTGAGAGGAAGCTGAAGGATTCCTGCATGTTTTTTTCAACAGGAGGGGAATATTTTGAAGTTCATGGTTTAATGGACTTTCAGTCAGACAACTCACGTGTTCTTAATATGTTTATTAGAAGCAGCATATAGTTTGAGTTTGGTGTCTAGGCTCGAGCCTCATCACTCCACAGATTTACAAAGAACATTGAGTGATGATTAGATAACTATCCCCCGAGCCTACAGGTGGAAGCTGGGGTGGTGGGGGGGGGGGGGGGGGGGGGGGGGGGGGGGGGGGGGGGCGAGCAGCAGCAACATGAAACACAGCAGCAGGAACATGAACGCAGCAGCAGCATAGCGAGGAGGCAGAGGCAGGAAGACCTGGCAGCTTAAATAGCGCGGCATGTTTAGGAGAATGTGTTTGGTTGGTTGTAAGAGGGACGAGGTGCGTCACGTGTTAATGTATCATTGGTGCTCGAGTTGACTGCCTGAACTAGCTGGCAGGCTTCGCCCCATTTGTTTGTACCATTGAATGGATCTGATGCTAGACTCAATACTTCCATATGTCTCTGAACGTAAACCTAACCCTATATCTCCGGGGAAAAAAATCCTAATCAGGAAAATCTGACTGCTACACTGGAAGAATTTAAGCATTGACTCTAGTTAAAAGTATTATGTCAACAGATTTCACATAACTGTATTACGTTAGTTGAAAGCAATAACATTAAGTTCAATAAAAATACTAGGTTCAACTTAATATTGTTGCTTTCAACTAACCTAATACAATAATGTGAAATGTGTTTTTAATTAAAGTCAAAGTTTCAGTTTTTTTAGTGTAGAAAAAAAATCCAATAATCTGCTTCTTTGGTTGTTGTTTTGATTAAGAGCCCCCTAGTGGCACGAAATAACATAGTGTACGTTTTAAAGTTCTTGTTTAAAACCTGCAATAGTTTCTGATAAAAACACAGCTTTAACATCTCTATACTGCATGGCTTCAGCTCTTAATGTTCACGATGCAAAGCAAGATTTCCTGTTCTGCTCTTCTGACCGTGGGGATTCCTCCTGGGTCTCAAACCTCCCTGGGATCCAATCTAAGGGTTAGTTAGTCAGTGCCCTTCCTGTCATCCCGCTGGGTTGTTTTACTATCTCTGGAGGAAATGATACGTATGGTCTCAAACGATTACCATCCATCATATAGGCCTGCTTCCAAAGACCTACCACGAGAATAATAACGGTGTCTGTGAAACGATGGCTTCACTGCCAACGAAACATCAACCACCGCCTTTCTGATCTCATTAACCTCCAGGCGACACACCCGCCACCACACTTAGTGTAATATCCATATTCTCTCCACTTCGAGGCAATGTGTTGGCAGCTGTTTAGTGTGTGTGTGTGTGTGTGTGTGTGTGTGTGTGTGTGTGTGTGTGTGTGTGTGTGTGTGTGTGTGTGTGTGTATGTGTGTGTGTGTGTGTGTGTGTGTGTGTGTCTGTGTGTGTGTGTGTGTGTGTGTGTGTGTGTGTGTGTGTGTGTGTGTGTGTGTGTGTGTGTGTGTGTGTGTGTGTGTGTGTGTGTGTGTGCTGTCAGGAGCAGATATCAGTTCCCCCGGGGTTTGTCAGTGACCTTGAGCTTCTCAATGAGCCTCTTTTTCATATTCAACTCCCATAAGAGCTCCTTCATGAACTGTCCTCATTATTTCTCCTTCAGAGGTCTGTTAGACGCTCCCCACCTGTAGATAGATTTTGTCTTGATCTTTGTGTTTCCTTTCATCTTTACTTCGCTTTGTTCTGCATATCAAATCACTTGGCTCTCCGTGACAAAGTGAGAGTGTAAAGTAACACTTCTAGTATTGTTCATTCTAGTATATTGTCACCACTGCTGGAACTCACTCCAGTAACTGTGTTCATCTGACTTCTATCTTTTGTATTTTCTCATATTTACTGTAACCTAAAAGTTACACCCGATATGTAATCATCGTCATTTCATTATCTGTTGCTGTTACAGCCTGCGCTCTTGTGGGAAAGCAGATTTTGGAGCCTGGCTGCAGGGATTTATGGGATTTGCATTTTGTTGTCATTGCCCAGAGTCAGCAGAGACAACTAAATGCAGCTTAGCAAAACTACAGAGTGCAAACAGTAGGAAAGTGTTTATAAAAGTATATAAATATAACTGAATGATACTAAAAGATGAGAACAGGAATACAAATATGCCAATATGGAGTAGAAAGCACAAACCCCATGAGATGTTATATGTACAATATGAACAATAAACCAGTTGTAAATGACTATACAGAATCATTGTATCCAAATAATTTAAGGGCTAGATTGCTAAATGACTAAATAACAAGTCATGTGACCATGCTGTAGTTCCTTTTGACTTCTAGAAATGTGCATTAACGCTTCAAAAATCCTAAAAGTGTGGTTAATAAGTGGACACAATATGTGCTTGAGGCTGATTTTAGAATCCTTTTGACTTCCAGTCTATACTTAGTAAATTATTCATAATTTAAAGTGGCTTTATTGTGCTTTTTGGGGGTTTTGCTTTTCCTGTAGTGTGGTATATAGAGTAGGTTTTAGTGCATGTCTAAAGGCCGCTACACACCAACCTGAGACCAAAGAACGCGTACCGAAGGCGTCCCGACTTTTACGTCTGCTACGTCGCCTGCGTCGGCTACGCCGCCCGCCTACGAACACACCGCAAAGACTTCAGTTGACGAGTGGCAATAACTGTCCTTACCAGCAGGCAGCGGTAGTGTGTATTCGTCATTCAAAAGAGGCAACAACCGGAAGACAGACTATACACCGAGAGAAGAAGAACAGGCTGCGTGATATAAACAAACAACAAATAGTGTCTGGGTTCCATTGTCACTCTCTCTCGTTCGATCGAAAACATGTAAACATAAAAAAGAAACTCTTGCGTCCAGGTGAGATGAAAATGAAAAAGATTAACCGTCTGTGTGTGCCTTCTTAATCGTTTGTTTTGGTCCCCGTGAACTTTGGAAATTACTCAATAACCAGCTTGGCTGCAGTAAAAAACTCAAAACGAGATTTTCTAACTTAAACATAAAGACAGATAACAGGCTCATCACAGACAAACTGGATGTGGCCAAGTACTTGAACATTTTTTTCACAAACATAGCCACAACTCTTGTAAATAAATTACCCTCCCACTCAGGGCTTTTTGGAGTAGATCACATCATGACCTACTACAAAAACCTAGGGGTACGCAAAGATGATTTCAGTCTAGCAAGGGTAACAACAGCAGAGGTACTCATTAAACTGAGCGCCCTCCAACCTAACAAGGCCACTGGCCACGACAATATCCCCTCCAAATTCCTCAGAGACACAGCAACCGCCATCTCACCAGTCATAGCTCACATAATTAACCTCTCCATAAAACAGGGAAAAGTACCCAAAGACTTCAAAATTGCAAGAGTAACCCCCCTGCACAAAAAGGGCAGCAAATTGGACCCAGGCAACTACCGCCCTGTTTCTATACTTACCTCCATCTCGAAAGTCATGGAAAAAATAGTATATGAACAGGTCGAAAAGTACCTTGCGGAAAATAAACTAATCTATGAATTTCAATCTGGCTTTAGAACATCCCACTCCACTGACACATGCCTTCTTTATTTGAGCGACCACATCAAACAAGAGGTGGACGAGGGCAAGTACTGCGGCATGGTGATGCTGGACCTACAAAAGGCTTTCGACACTGTCAATCACCCCATTCTGATTGACAAGCTAAAAGCAATTGGTTTTGATAAACTATCGGTGAGCTGGATGCAATCCTACCTGGAGGGGAGAGAACAGATGGTGGAGGTAAACGGTATTCTGTCCCCCCCCCTCCCAGTGAGCTGTGGTGTTCCACAAGGAAGCATATTAGGTCCGTTACTGTTCCTAATTTATGTAAATGACATGTCATCAGCATGTGACTGCAACTTGTTCCTGTTCGCGGACGACTCAGCCCTGCTGGTCTCTGACAGGAACAGGTTGCAGGTTGAAAAAACCCTCAGCTCCGAGCTCGGCAGAATCTGCACCTGGCTCGCCGATAATAAATTATCATTACACCTGGGTAAAACAGAGTCCATTCTCTTCGGTTCGAAACATAATCTCAGCAAATCCGACGACTTCTCAGTTGCAGTGGGCGACATTAAGAAGTAGTAAGAAGGAAATTACATACCTAGGATCTATTCTTGAGGCAAACCTCTCCTGTGACAAAATGGCATCCAATGTAATACAAAAAGTCAATCAAAGAACTAGATTCCTATACCGGATCTCCTCTCTGGTAAACAAGAACACCCTGAAAACTCTGGCAGGAGCACTCATTCAAGGGTACTATGACTATGCTTGCACGTCATGGTACCATAGCACCTCCAAGGCGCTAAAAATAAAACTTCAAACATCGCAAAATAAACTGGTCAGACTACTGCTTGACCATTCATCTAGAACCCACCTCACCTCTGCCCACTTTGACAACCTAGGATGGCTTAGAGTAGACGACAGAGTACAGCTACTTGCAATGGGCCTGGTCTACAAGATCCACTACACCTCTATGGTACCCATGTACATGTCAAAATTCTTCCCAAAGGTCAAGGAATACCATGATCATAACACCAGAGGGAGCTCCACAAATCATGTGAAACCCAGATTTGGCACAAAAAAGGGGGAATACACGTTTCGCAATTATGCCACATCAAGGTGGAACGCTCTTCCCACAACTGTAAAGGAAAGTAAAACTATACTTACCTTCAAAACCTCTCTTAAAGAGCACCTTCGGGGGAGAGCATTGCAAAACTGGCCCCGGTAATGGTACAAATCTCAACCTGTCGTTCAATGGACAGCTTCTCCCCCCCCCATCTATGTATATACTCGCATTTTAGACTCTGTTACTAACTGTATATCTGTAGACTTGGTATGTCTTAAATGTCCGGTTAGGATGTATTAGAACGAAATCTAAAATGAAAATTGTAAATAAGCAATCTGTATGTAAAAAACCACCTGTATGTAAATTGTAAATAAGCCATCTGTATGTCAAATATGTCTTAAATGACATGATGAATTGGAAATGGGGGACCCTGATGTAAACAAGACGAAAGTCTTTCTCTGGTCTGCATCCCCTTAACAATTGTATGTTTTGAGCTGTACTGTACTGTACCCAATATACAAGCTGTTAATAAACTTTTCAATCAATCAATCAATCCCTCACTTCCGCTTCGCTTTTCATGCACTGACTCGCTAAACTGAACAGCCAATCAGAGATTTCTTTGTCCCGACTTTCTCTGACCTCCCGCGGCCGATTCAACATGTTGAATCGCCCGACTGCCTCTGACGGCCTCTGACTCCCAAAATCGGGTAGGTGTGTCAGGGCCTTTAAGGCTAAAAGCACTTTTTGAACATTAAAGCATGTAAAAATGTCAAAGTAGAGGCACTAAATACAAATGAACCTGAAAATGAGCAGAATAGGGCCCCTTTAAAAGCTAGGGATTCACATACGTTATTTAAAAGGACACAAATCAAAGATATTGAAAACCACAGCATTGTAATCACCCTGTCATGCTCATAATGTGATCCTTACTCCCAGCAGGGTAGTGATGGCAAAATGAAGCTTTGAAGGAAGCATCAAAGCACTTGGACAATTGTGTCGGAAATAGGTTCATTTCTCGAAGCTTCAGTTACTCTCCTGGCGAAGTGCAAGGCTGCAGTGGGTTTAACATATCTTTGCCTTGAAATAATTAACTGAATATTCGATGCACACACACATTAAGACTGAATATCATGTTCTATTTGCAATTAAAGATTGATAATTGTGTGTATTGGGTTATTGAGAAGAGACTAGAGAGTGCTGGAAACATTTTTGGGCGGAGAGGGCCTTTTATCAGTTATTAAAGTATTAAAGTTGAAAAGCAATGTTCAAAAGTTCGACTATGCTGGGCTTTAAACCAGATGCGAGGAGGACATCGCCACATCCTGTCTGCCGGCTCTATCCACTGGGCTATCTATTCCTTAAACTATTGAGGTGTTTTTATAGTAATTATTGTCTTTTTGTTCACAACTTCTCCACATTTCGAAGTGTTTCCCGAGCCAGAACGACCTATCTTTCTTCCTGGCTTGCTCTATAATGATCCAATTAAAATGCAATACCAACAACTAGGGGTGTAACGGTTCACAAACATTTCGGTTTAGTACGTACCTCCGTTTTTTGGTCACGGTTCGGTTCGGTACGTTTTCGGTACAGCAGATTTGTTTTCACAAAACAAAACATATATATATTTTTTTTTTATTATTATTAAACTGTGGATAATGTATTCACTCAAATAAATACAAAATATAATAAAATAAACATTAAGGTGCAGCATTTCCATCCATCCATCCATCTTCTCCCGCTTATCCGTGGTCGGGTCGCGGGTGTAGCAGTTCCAGCAGAGAGCCCCAAACTTTCTTTTCCCTGGCGACATCAACCAGCTCTGACTGGGGGATCCCAAGGCGCTCCCAGGCCAGCGAAGAGATATAATCCCTCCACCTGGTCCTAGGTCTACCCCTTGGTCTCTTCCCAGCTGGACGTGCCTGGAACACCTCCCTAGGGAGGCGCCCAGGTGGCATCCTAACTAGGTGCCCGAACCACCTCAACTGGCTCCTTTCAACGCGAAGGAGGAGCGGCTCAACTCCGAGTCCCTCCCTGATGACCGAACTTCTCACCTTATCCCTAAGGGAGACACCAGCCACCCTGCGGAGAAAACCCATCTCGGCCGCTTGTATCCGCGATCTCGTTCTTTCGGTCATGACCCATCCTTCATGACCATAGGTGAGGGTAGGAACGAAAATGGCCCGGTAGACAGAGAGTTTTGCCTTCTGGCTCAGCTCCCTTTTCGTCACAACGGTGCGGTAAAGCGACTGCAGTACCGCTCCCGCTGCTCCGATTCTCCGGCCCATCTCACGCTCCATTGTTCCCTCACTCGAGAACAAGACCCCGAGATACTTGAACTCCTTCACTTGGGGTGCAGCATTTCGATTAACTGAAATAATCTGTATTTGAACTGTACTGTACTAGCACCTAAGCAGCCAGTTTGACATTAGGACTTGCTTGTCATTGTATTTTCATGTTTTTTTTAAAGAAAGATGAACTTGTCCACCTTAGGCGCATTCACACCGCAGTACTTTTCCCACAAAGGTTCATGAGAACTTAGTTCATGAGAACTCTTTAGTTCTCATGAACTAAATACAGATCGCGTTCACACCGGAATAAGTCCCTGGGGGTGGATTAGGCAAATTAAGCCGCTGACGTCACTTCTTCTTCTTCTGCTTTGGGTTTACTGGCAGGCCGCAAACCAGTTCACGGCGTATACTGCCGCCCAAAGTCCCCGGCCGGAAGTCCCCGGAGTTAGGGACTGGCTTCAGTAGAAGCTGCTGGGACTCCCAGCAGCTTCTACTGAAGCCTTCCGAGTAAATTGCCAGAACGCCGACACCTCCTCATCTCCACCACTCCCATGTTTTATTTTGTGTTGCCATAAATTAGCCTCTCTGCGTTTCTGCGCTGGGCTAATGCTAATAATGCTAATGCGAGGATAATAAAATGGCGGCTTCACAAAACTTTTTGGGAGTTTTACGGGGTGTGGTTTGCAATCCTTCCAGCCAATCAGAAATATAGCTCTTTTCTCACAAAAGAGCCGCTCGAAAGTCCCTGCTCTCTAGCAGGGACTTTCGAGGGGGTAAAAAGGTTCTCATGAACTAATTTTAGTACCGGCTCTTTTTGGTGTGAACGCGATGAAAGAGTTCTCATGAACTAAGATCGCATGAACCTTTGTGGGAAAAGTACCGCGGTGTGAATGCGCCTATTGCTTGCCGAAAGGGCAGATCTGCTGGCACTAACAATGTCTCCTGCTGTGGAGAACACCCTCTCTAGGGACAGAGGTAGCAGAAACAGCCAGGTAGCGCTTTGCTAACATGGCAACATAAGGATATTTGGCGTTTGTAATAGCTTTGGCTCGGTCTGAACTTTTTGCGATTGGTGGAGGCTTAAATGCTAGCGGGAGTTGGGTTTGCACTTCAGTCATTTTTCTTTTGGTACCGGTGATATTCACGTTCGGGTGATGCCTTTTCAAGAGTGTGCAAGTTTGATGTATTGCCAGCCACGTAACCAATTTTAGTTGAACAATGCCGACAAACAGCTTTGGTTCGGTCCACCTGTCTTTGTCCGTCATTCTTGAACGTAACTGCGAAACCAAAATGTTCCCAAACCGGAGACTTCAATGATGCTGGAGGATTTTCGAGCTCAACTTTATCTGCGTTCGCCATTAATTTTCGACAGTTCCTCAAATTACTGACTAAATTTGAACGCATCCCTCTGACCAGCTCTCATAGTATGCCTCTCGTCCAATGAAATGACTTGCTCGCTCTATGACGCGTTGAACCCAATGTGAGCAAATTACTCTGAATGCTGCGACGCAGCACCTGAGATTACTTCCAAGAAGTTGTTCACGTTCTCAATTTTTTACGTTTAACGTTATATTCGTTCGGTACACTTCGGTACACACGTGTACCGAACCGAAGGGCCCGTACCGAATAATTTCGGTACGGGTACGTGTACCGTTACACCCCTACCAACAACTCAACACAACAACGCAAACTACGACAACAACCCACACATTGCACATTGTTTGGAGCGGTTATAAAGTGTTGAATCGCTCAAATTCGAAACTGTTTCAACCTGTCAGAATAGAGACGAGGCAGTGCATTGAATCACCTGATTGGACGGCGAACCAGTGAGTTGATTCATTCAGGAAATTAAGCAGTTGCTGGTTCGGAGGTCACATGTCACGTGATTGGAAGCATGCTTCGAAGCACTGCTTCTATGGAATAGAAGAAGTCCAGGGTTGAAGCTCCGTTCGAAGCTTCAGTGTCAAACTGCCATCACTACAGCAGGGACTAGTGCCCTGCATAGAGGTCACAGCATTATATAATATAATCCATATTATCCCGTCCTCAAGCCTGAAGTGATTATTCTGGGTCAGAAAAGAGCTCACCAAAACTCCATCGCCTCATTTTCAGATACGAAATGAAGATCTGAAGTTAAGGCTCTCTCGTTGGGCGGTGCATTGACTCATCCCTCAGCACCCTGAAGCAGATATTCCCTTATCTTTTGTGACTTAATAAACAGTCATTAACGGTAAATTATGATACATCTCAAAGGGTTTCTAAAGCCTGCCGACTTCAAAGAGACGGTGCCTTTTCAGCGAGAGGCTTTGATGTAATGTGCATGCAAGGAAGTCTGAAATCTGTCACAGGATTACGGAGCAAAGGAGCATTACTTTTATATTTAGATCCTGCACAAACTTATATCTGTGGAGGAAATTAAATTAAGTAGATAGCATTTGGTGGTAAAATTGTTTTATTGCCGTTCACTGTATAATCAGCATTTAATGATTTATTTCTTACTTTTTCCTTTCCTATGAAAACATGAACAACAGGTGGAGCTAAAGTACATTTTACAGCTTTGACGGCGTGGAGAAAGTTCAGAGGGCAAGTTAAATGTGTGAGGAATGAGAGCTATATGTATCCACAGCTGTCCCCTCACACTCTGTCTAAACTGAGAGTGTGTGAGCCTCTTCTTGGCAAGAGCTCAAATATTTAATCTGTGAGTCGGGGTGTGAAGTAATCAATGTAGTACAATAGAGTCTCTTTATCACTGCTTCTCGTCTTTGTTTCGCTGAGTGCTTCTCCATTAATCAATAGATGTTTGAATTTGCCTCCTCATTATTATGGAGATACTGAAAGATGGCAAAGTTCAAACCCAGGCACCTTTCACTTTTCTTTTGGTATTTCAGGAACGCCTGAAGGGAATGTCTTCAAATGTGTCAGAAATGTTGACTTGGACTCATGGTTGAACTGTTTTAATTTTGGTGGTCAAAGGTCACTATAACCTAATGACCCTCCCATTCCTGAGAATGCCCATTTTTTCGAACTGCCTCGAAGAAATGTATTCATTGACTCAAGGATTAACCCATTACACTTTGATGGTCAAAGGTTAATGTGGTCTCAAGTCCATGCCATTCTCACAAATAGGATATCTCAAGAATGCCTAACAGGACTTTCTGTAAAATTGGCACAAATGACACCTATACTCAAGAAATAACTGACAAGTCTTTGATGGTAAAAAGTCACTATGACATCCCGAGAACGCGATATCTCAAATATGCCTTGAGGAATGTTATCAGCTTTTCCGATATTTGGTCACACGAAAATCATGCTTGTTGATTGAATTTTAAAGAATAACCAAAACCACGACAAAATCATCTTAAGGGAGACATAAATATCTGAACCAAATGTAATTGCAATCCATCCATTGCTTCTCTAAACCACAAATGTCCACTTCATGGTGTAGCGGGGGCGGTGGTGGCGAAGTCGATAGGGACTTGGCTTGGCAACTGGAAGGTCACCAGTTTAAGTCCCGGCAAGACCAAGTGCTACCGAGGTGTCCCTGAGCAAGGCACCGTTCCCTACACTGCTCCCCGGGGCGCCGTTCAAAATGGCAGCACACTGCTCCTAACACAGGATGGGTCAAATGCAGAGAAACAATTTCCCCACGGGGATTAATAAAGTATATAAAAAAAAAAGCAAAAACAAAAAGAGTGAGGAAAAAAACATAAAATCCAGTAAGATGTTTCCTCTGGGAGACATGAGACATTTTAAAGATTATACAATCAGTATTTGTTGATAAGATATTGGACCAAAGTGATGGACAACCCCAGTGCCACACCCCTAGCATGGCTAAAAATATAAAATAACTCCATCCTGTTTCGGTCTCACATGCTTGAGGCAAGTGACCAATGAGGGGAAAGTTGACTGAAAAATCAACACATTTTTAACCACCAAGTAAAATGAAGATACCAATTTGATATACTAGGGGAAGCTAACAAAAGTGGCCCCTTATCTCGCATAGAATGGCAGTGAAGGGAAAGTGAATGGTAATTGAATTAATGTGTAATCGTGCACTTATTATATATGTTCTTGAACTTGTATGTCTGTGAGGGCCTAAGATATTCTACAAAATAATATTTCAAAACATTAAAAAATATATATAGGCTATATATATATTTTTTTAAATATATTTTTTTAGTTATATTTTTCATTAGTTTTACCAAAAATAACTTGATTTAATTGTATTTAAAATAACATTTCCAAAGAAATAAATCCTTCGAATCTGCCTATTCAGTTTCTGTTGGAATGTGAAGGGTTAAATAAAAGAAGCTCGTCTCTGCGAGTTACTGTGAAGATAGGAGCTGTTGGACGTCCAGGCGGTCCAGCTATGAATTCACAGAGGGCCCAGCTATAGTAACTGAACGAGAGAGTAATGTCAAATGACAGTACAATTGACCAATCATATCTTCCCTCTAAATGGGTGGGTGTTATTATCGCGGACTTTATGACAAGTTCCGCCCGCTGTGAAACTGTTCTTGTTTCCATAACAACAACAACTTCCTGTCAATAGCGTTAACTCGCCTTCAAAATAAAAGCATGCCAAATTAGACTTAAGACATACAACTGCAACGAAAGTAACAAACACAATGCAATATCCTTTTCAATTTCAAAGAACACAAATAGGGTTATTTACAGGTGTTGTTTTGTGTGGTAGAGGGTCGCTTTCATTGATGCGTTTTGCACCCCGGGCCGTTGTTTTGATATTCCGCTGAAGTATACGCTGTGACGTAATAACTCGACGGAAGGGGTGGGGGTCAGATGGCCTAGGTATAAAATTCACGGCTCGCCACTGCTTGATCTGCACTGCCTGAAGTAAGTCTGAAAAAAGCATTAACTTTCTGGTTTAGTAATCACTGATCTATGAAATAAAAGGTTGGAGGGCCTGAGTGGATCCTGCTTGACCTCTCTAATTTAAAATCTACAAACACAAGTTACTAATTTCACCACAGAGAGAAAAAGGCCTGCCTCACAGCTTACATTAACCGTAAAGATTAGAGTCATGCATACAATGTGCTGCGTCACTAAAGTATTTCTCTCGGCATCCCAGCTGTTTCTCCTCGCTTAAATCTGGCGGTTACTTCGCCTAAAAATATCCCCCCTCTCTCCGTCTTTTCTCAGAACCCTGCCCTCATACACAACAAGTTCTTATCTTCAGGGACCATGACTGCAGAGGGGTGTTACTGCTGAAGAATAAGAGTAAACGTCGGGTGTAACCCACCACTACAAGTACAGAATTCTATGGATCAAGATCTGTCTGTTGTTAGCTAAAGACACAGTGGTTTTAGTTCAGATTAACCTGCCTTTTTCGGGACTAATTTAAAGGAGGACTTCTTATAAATGTGTGGTAAGTAATTTCATAGATAATTATCTTTCTGTGTGTGTCACTTTAGCAATAAACTCATTCCTTACCACCTAAAGGATTTCTATGGAAACCCATTTGGAAAAAGTTAGGGTAAAACGTTTTTGTGAATACACCTTCACTCAGCTACCATTTGTTGAGGTGATTGTTATGTCTGTACAATAAATATACTACAGCCAACAGCTTATTAGCTTATAGCATAAAACTGGTGGAAACAGATAGCCTGTCCGGTTAAGAAAATCTGCCTACAATATACAAGGTAACTGCATGTGATTTACTGAACACTCTTTTCTTGTCAAGGCTGTAAAAAACCTTGGGTTGTGATATTTTGTATCCATTGTAATCTCTTATTTCCAGCTGTTTCATGTTAAAAATTGACCACTGTTGTGTCCCACCCTCATATCTCATCATGTGTTATGACTTCTGCTCACTAGCCAACGCAGTCTTCTGGGTGGGTCACTTTATTATGACTCTGATTTACTCTCAAGTTGTTTTGTATGTATGTTGCATTTGATGAACAGAGCTAAGATAGTCTATCCTGTTGGAGGGAATCTTTAAAGACCTAGCTCCAGTGTCCGTCTGCTGAGAAAAACTGCAACAAGACTAGTGGTGTTGACAGAAAAGGACATTTAGACATGAGTTGGGGATTATCTGGCATCACATTGCTGCAGGGCTTGCTTTTTTTTAACAAACCACACATAACAACCCACTTTATCTATGTACTCCTGTGCTGCATCGTGCACATTTTAACACTAACACAAACAGTGTTCAACACATTTCTGCTTTCTCCAAACACACAACGCCTTGGGGCAAGTGCATTGCTAGCGGCAGAGACAAACCATTTCTATTGCAGTGTCATAAAAATACAACAACCCTTTCTGATGCCTACATGTGAGGCAGTTTGTCACTTTTGTATTTAAAGCTATTTCAAGGAAATGTCTTTTTGTGTTGATTTTGGCCAGTCCTGTGGACAAAAGTGGTAGTGTTACCTTGTAAAGAACACTGCATTTCTCGTTAGCATCAACACTAAGTGAACTCAATACTTTTTCAATTTGAAACTGAGCTGTTTGCAGGTTGCTTAGCTATTCAAACAACCCAGTCTCACGGCATTTCGTGTTATAGTCACGAAATGTAATCTATTGATTCGTGTTCACCAACACGATTTTCCCATTTATTTCGTGTCACACAGAACGATTTTAAAAGCAATGTATTTCTATTGGTAGTACGTTTCGTGCCTGCACCAAATAATAACAAATTAGAAGGAAAAAAATATTTGAAAAATACAGATTTCAGTATTCTGAGGCTCTGAGCCATTTATTTTTCCTCGAGGACGGCAAAAAAAGTCAGACATTGTACAATTTAAAATAAAAACAATAATTGTGGCTTGTTATTGAGTAAGAACATGTTTTTATGAACCATAGCTTCCAAGACCCGACCCGACAAAAAGACGTGGTGCAGACACGAAACATACTACCAATAGAAATACATTGCTTTTAAAATCATTCTGTGTGACATGACACGAAAAAAATGGGAAAATCGTGTTGGTGAAGACAAAACTATAACACGAAATGCCGTGAGACTGGGTTGATTCAAAATACTATCTGTTAAATGGTGCATGTTGATTGTCATGCTCATTACAACAGAATGTGTTTTGGTGCAAGGTTTGCACTGTTTTACTATCGCTCCTGATATTCTACCATTTCTCACCCATTTAACTTCTGGTCACTTTCCAAACAGTCTCAAGGAGGCAAGAGTAAACCCTCTCCTAAAGAAACCCACTCTCAACCCGTCTGATGTTATAAACTACAGGCCTGTCTCTCTCCTCCCGTTCCTGTCCAAATCACTTGAACGCGCTGTCTTTAAACAACCCTCCTGTTATCTCAATCAGAACAACCTTCTGGATCCGCACCAGTCTGGTTTCAAGGCAGGTCACTCCACAGAAACTGCTCTCATTGCTGTCACGGAGGAACTGCACACTGCCAAAGCAGCATCCCTCTCCTCTGTCATCATCCTATTGGACCTGTCTGCTGCATTCAACACGGTGAATCATCAGATCCTCCTTCGCACTCTCCAAAAACTTGGAGTTTCAGGCTCTGCACTTTCCCTCCTCACCTCATACCTGAAAGACCGTACCTACAGGGTGACTTGGAGAGGGTCTGAGTCCGACCCTTGTCAATTAACTACGGGGGTCCCTCAGGGCTCTGTTCTTGGTCCCCTCCTCTTCTCCCTGTACACAAACTCGCTCGGATCAGTCATTAGCCCGCATGGTTTTTCATACCACTGCTACGCTGACGACACCCAATTAATTCTGTCCTTTCCCCGCTCAGAGACCCAGGTCGTCGCACGCATCTCTGCTTGTCTAGCTGACATCTCTCAGTGGATGTCTGCTCATCACCTCAAGTTCAACCTTGACAAGACTGAGCTGCTCTTCCTCCCGGGAAAAGATTGTCCCACTCTTGACCTAACAATCAACATCGGCACCTCAGTTGTTTCCCCGACTCAGACTGCAAGGAATCTGGGTGTGACCCTAAATAACAACCTGTCCTTCACTGCAAACATCGCTGCTACAACCCGTTGCTGCAGATACACGCTTTATAACATCAGGAAGATACGTCCCCAGCTGACTCAGAAAGCGACTCAGGTTCTGGTCCAGGCTCTCGTCATCTCACGCCTAGACTACTGCAACTCCCTCCTGGCTGGTCTACCTGCATGTGCCATCCGACCTCTGCAGCTCATCCAGAATACAGCGGCTCGTCTGGTCTTCAACCTTCCTAAATTCTCCCACACCACTCCGCTCCTCCGCTCCCTTCACTGGCTTCCGGTAACTGCTAGAATCCACTTCAAGACACTGGTACTTGCTTACCATGCTGCGAATGGATCTGGCCCTTCCTACATCCAGGACATGGTTAAACCGTACACCCCAGCGCGTGCACTACGCTCTGCATCAGCCAAACGACTCGTTGCGCCCTCGCTGCGAGGGGGACCCAAGTTCCCATCGGCGAAAACACGTGGGTTTGCTGTCCTGGCTCCAAGATGGTGGAATGAGCTCCCCATTGACATCAGGACGGCAGATAGCTCGCACATCTTCCGGCGCAGACTGAAAACTCATCTCTTTCGACTCCACTTCGAGCGTTAGAACTATTAACGAAGCACTTTTATACTAATAAAGGACTGGCTTACCTAAAGCCAGTTGAGTAGCACTTGAAATGTTTGGCTCTATGAAACCTGATGTACTTATATGATTCTGTTTTCTTCAAGGTTGTGTCTTCCTGGTCGAATGTACTTATTGTAAGTCGCTTTGGATAAAAGCGTCAGCTAAATGCAATGTAATGTAATGTTTGTTCGGCAAATGCAGCTACGTTAGCTACAAAACTAGCATGTCCACTACTGTCTCTGTTTTCCCCCGATACCTCACAACAATAATAGAGCCCAGTATGCACACGATACATATCTGTTTTTGGAGAGTAGGATCAATCAAGAGTTTGGGGTTTCAAATGTGTGGAAATAGAAAAGGCCATGTCAGGTTTCAGGTTGTCACTCCTACTCATAACCAGCCATGAGTGACAGATTGTGTGTTAGCTCCAGGATCAGGGGTTTCACAGACACCTTTTTACTGTCACTTTCACTCTGACAACAGCAGCCTTACTCATCACCACAGGCCTTATTTGGTCTGTGGAGAAGACAAAATGGCAGAGGAGCTTGAGGTGCATCGTGTTTGTTGTCATGTCTCTGTTTTCTGTGGTGGACTGGACGCTAGTAGGGATTGTACAATCTTAGCTAGCATCCATAACAAGGCTCAGCCGGTCTGTTTCTCATGCTGAAGCAGAGCATACAGTAGGCTATGGGGCTGTAGTGTGTGTGATATTCTAAATCCAAAGCATTTAGAGGACAGTGCCTTCTTAATTCTTCAAGAAACGCAGTTTAGAAATGGATAAAACAGTATATTTATGTGCTACGATGTTAGCTGAAACCATTACCATGTTTGGCTAACTAGCTCTATGCTATCAGGCTAACATTAGCCGCTCTTTCCTTATATTATATTGGGGGTAAAGTTAACTCTCAGGCTGCTAAAAGCCAACATTACCGAAGAAAGTAATACATTTGACAAACACTCAAGTTAATCCACACACTAAAAGAGGTTTTTGGTATAGTTGAAACTAGAAATAAACCTTTTAAAATACTAAGTATGTAAGCTAGTGGGGAAATGATGGACCTATTAGCTTTAGTCTTTTAACATGATATCTTGTTTACCTCGGGCTAAAGTAAAGACCAATAGTTTTAAAAATGATGGTGGTTAATCTGACCCTGATATTATGTGAAACTGTTTATAGACTAGTACAGTATACTGTGTTGCCTGCGTGAACTGAACACAAACTGAGGAAAGAGACTCACTGGGTTTAATGATTAATGGAGACTGCTGAGATAAAATCCTGAAACATTTACTTTTCTCACTGACCTTTAGGCTGAACTTTTTCTTGCTTTTCTTTTGTCTCATAGAGGCAGCACTACGTGGCTCAGTGAAACACCGCTACGAACGGAAGCAGACGATCACTAAACAGCGTGAGACACATTTTAACAGCTTAATTCAATCACAATTTTTCAATATCAATATACAGACATTCATGATAAAGAGGACTGAAACACTTGTGGTTTTAAGTCTATTTATTCTGCCCTCTGCTGGCACGTAGATACTGGATGCAAGGTTTCACGTCTAAAGATATAATGTGCCATGAAGCAGGCAGTACAGTATTTTCGTCACAGTTAAACTTCTATCTTGACCATGACGAGATAAAATAGGAGGCAGCCATGTGACAGCTAATGTGATGGATTATACCCAAGGACACACACACACACAAACACACACACACACACACACACACACACACACACACACACACACACACACACACACACACACACACACACATACACTACTCCCAATGTCTCTTTTCTCTTGCTCCACTGCTCTGATTTAGTTATGTTATGGGCTGTAATTGGGATTTTTTTGTGTGTTAACGAATATAATTTCTGTGCCAATGTGTCAGGGAGAAAAACAGAAGCCAAAAGAACCCTGAGGAAGAAGTCTTCCAAGAAATAAAGAAGGGATCTGTAAACTGTAAAGCCACAACACACAGCCACAATCAGGTGAGATACAGTAAGCAGATGTTTCTAATACCCAGGTTTACCTCAAAAAACGACATTTGAAAACTAGGAGATGTATATATTCAGTCCAAATTCATAAACTTCCCTTAGTGCACTGCCATGTTGTATATTATAAAGAAAAAAGAGAGACTTAGGGTGTTGTAGTTGCTCAGGATATGTGTCCCGTTTAAAGAAAGACCTTTCCAGTTGTGTTTATTTATTTAGGCTGTGGTCTGGAACAATGATACAAACAAAGGAAATTATATTAATAATTAATAAAACAGAGGAAATACAATCAACCAAATAATCATATACAGACAAAGACTGTTATTATAAATGAAATTATATCAACAGCCAATTTACGGAAATTAAAGTGCACCTATCATGCTATTTTTAGGCAATAGCATAAGTCTCAGATATATTAAAATATATAAAAAACATGTCTATGAAGTGTTTTGCTCAAAATACCAAACAGATCACCCTTCCTGTTTCAAAAGTGCTGATTTGGGGTTTAGAGCTTTAAAAAAAAAAAAATGATAAAAAAGGAGGGGTTGAGCTCATGCAGCTACTGTCTAAACTAAATACTGCTGTGATGAAACGCCATATCACAGACCTGTTTTTCTGCTGCCTCGTTTCACAAACATCTTCCCGGGGGCATGCTCCCCCGGGAAGATGTTTTTTAAATGTTGAAGTGAAATGCATCAATCTGGTGCACTTTGAGCACAAAATGGATTTATGGGTTCAGCTCTCAACAAATAGTTAAAGGTGTTTCTCTCTCTCTCTCTCTCTCTCTCTCTCTCTCTCTCTCTCTCTCTCTCTCTCTCTCTCTCTCTCTCGCTCTCTCTCTCTCTCTTCT